>NW_017309250.1:37017-37606 GCF_000935625.1 Nanorana parkeri | reverse complement strand
GAAATTTAAGACCCCCCCCCCCCCCTGCCGGGTGTCCTTCATGGAGGCCGACCGCAGCCCAGCTGATCACCCATAGAGAAACTGGAGGTAACGATTCGCTCCCTCGCCAGGTAGCAGCCGGCCCCGGGCCTCCATGAACGACCCCACGGTAATTCGGGGGTTGCTCTCCTGCTGTTGATCATTGTTCACTGTTTTAATTTTATCAGTTGTTGTTGTTGCCACTCTAGTCCCCTAGTCACCTTCAGGGATGTCACCTCGTATGGGAAGGAGACCCGGCTGGGTCCCTCCCCCTCAGACATTCCCAGGTGCCCAGACAGTTGCATCTCAATCTCTCCTGACCCTTATTTACTCAGGGTCTTCCCTTTTCTTTGCCCGTGCTGCCCATAGCCCACAACTGTACCCCACATAGGACTCGGCTCTACCCCGACCCCCAAGGTCCCTTTACTCTTCCTGGGGGTTGGTGGAGACCTGATCGGCTGGTTACCCAGCCCCTTTGTAGTTGTAACCCCTTGTTGCTTGGTATTTTTGTGTGTGTTTTTTTCCCCCTGTACCTACACTCCCCCCCTTCCCTTCTTCCCACTTACTCAGG
>NW_017309250.1:27144-36997 GCF_000935625.1 Nanorana parkeri | reverse complement strand
TCTCCTTACTCCCCCCTCTCCTCTTTCTCCCTCCTCTTCCGACCCCCCCTGATCTCTCTACTTCTTTCCCCTTCCTTCCTCCCCCTTCCCTCACCTCTGCTCACGGAGGATGTCACGTCTCAGGGTCCTCTCCCTCAACACCAAGGGTCTGAATATCCCGGAAAAACGCACCATGATCCTCAGATATCTCCATCGCCAACTAATTGACATAGCGCTACTCCAAGAAACCCACTTTAAAACTGGCCAGATACCCCGTCTAGGTGACAGGCGATACACGAATGTGTATCATAGCACCTCCCCGGACAAACGCTCTAGGGGAGTGAGCATTATCCTCTCCCGCTCGCTACCTTGGCTCCTGATATATCAACCTTCCGGGGAAGGGGGACGTATTCCCAGGCACGGTGGGAACTCAAACCATTACCCTAGCCAATCTCTACCTGCCTAACCACGACCAGATCTCTTTCCTGACTCGAGCACTGTCCCACCTGGCTGACTTTAGGGAAGGCCTCCTTATCCTCGGAGGGGACTTTAACCTTGTCTTGGATCCGAGCCTAGATTCCTCCGCCTCCTCCTCCCATCTCTCCTTCAACAAACTAAACCATATCAAGAAATGCTTATTTGACCACCAATTGGTGGATGCTTGGCGTATCCAGGACCCCGCCTCGCGAGACTACACCTTCTCCCATCTACACCAGCGCTATACTCGTATCGACTTTTTCTTAGTGTACCACAGTCAGCTCCCCCAAGTCCACTCCACCGACATCGGGAACATTGCCTTCTCAGACCATGCCCCTGTCCTACTCACATTCTCCCTGGAAGGTCCCCCCCAGGCCCGTGGCAATGGTGACTGAATGAGTCCTTATTGCAGGACCCGGGCATATCAGCCTCCATCGAACGCGACCTCCGGTTCTTCTTTGCAGAGAATACCACCCCTGACATATCCCCCTGCGTGATTTGGGAGGCACATAAGGCGACGGTTCGGGGCACACTTGTAGCCCATGGCGCTCGCCTCAAACGACAGCGGCTGGCCCAGATCACGGCACTCCTGACCCAGATGCACCACCTAGAATCGCAACATAAGGCTGAGGTAGACAGAACCCTGGAGGCACAACTGCGCTTGCGCTCGCTGCGAGAGCAACTCCGTACCCACTGCCTCACAAAAGTTAAAGCTTCCCTCACTAAATGTAGACAAACGTTCTATGAGTATGGCAATCAATGTGGCAAGTACTTAGCAAGAGCACTCCGCAAACGCCATGCTCGGACCTTCATCCCAACTGTTACCCGACCAACGGGCCACAAGTCCACTACACCTACTGACATAGCCACAGCCTTCAGTGACTATTACTCGTCCTTATACAATCTCTCGCCCGACACCCCCCCGAACTCGCTCGCGCCCGATCCTCCCGCATAGCCGCTTATATAGCTGACTCTGGCATGCCCTCCCTTGATTCGTCTGTTCTTTCTCTTCTGGAATCCCCGATTACCTCCACCGAACTTGCATCTGCCATCAAATTCACCCAATCCGGTAAAGCTCCCGGCCCTGACGGATTCACCCTCACTTACTACAAGCAATTCCTCCCCCTACTATCCACTCCGTTCTTATCAGCTCTCAACTCCCTCTTAACCGGAACCCCTATCCAGCCGGAATCAATTCACGCCCATATCACGGTCATTCCCAAGGAGGGCAAAGATCCCTCTCTATGCCCTAGCTACAGGCCCATCTCACTATTGAATGCGGACACGAAGCTCTTCGCAAAAATTTTGTACCACCGCCTCTCCCCGCATCTGGCCGACCTGATCCACCTTGACCAGGTGGGCTTTGTCCCTGCTAGGGAGACCAGGGACAACACCTTGCGAGCCCTGGGAGTCATCCACTGCGCCCTGTCGTCCGCCTCCCCTTGTGTCCTACTTGTCCACGGACGCGGAGAAGGCATTCGACAGGGTGGACTGGGACTTCCTCTCCTTGACTTTGCAAGCGATCAGTCTTGGCCCCCATATGCGAACCTGGATTAGCTCGCTTTACTCAAGCCCCTCCGCGAGTGTACGGGTGAATGGCGTCCTCTCTCCCACTTTCTCTATATCCAATGGTACCCGTCAGGGATGCCCCCTCTCGCCTCTCCTCTTTATCCTCACCCTGGAACCCTTCCTCCGGACCGTTCGTTCCAATCCTGACATAAAAGGTGTCCAACGAGGTCCTACTCATCACAAGATCGCAGCTTTCGCGGATGATCTTTTATTCTTCCTAACCTCACCCGATATCTCCCTACCAGTACTCTTGTCAGAGATTAGTCATTACGGTAAACTCTCCAATTTCCTGGTCAACTCCCATAAATCAACGGCCATGCATATCTCCCTCGCTGGACCCCGCCTACGGAGAGTCCTGGACAACTTTCCATTCAAATGGTCTCCCACCTCGATAAAATGCCTAGGCATACAACTCCCACGAAACCTCTCCCAAACTTTTTCTTTGAATTTTCCTCCGCTATTAGCCACTATCACCTCTGACCTCAAAGCCTGGTCCGCGGGCACCTTCTCTTGGATGGGCCGGTGTAATATACTCAAACAATCTATCCTCCCCCGACTCCTTTACCCACTTCAAGCCCTCCCGATCGCAATTCCCCCGTCCTTCTTCCGTAAACTAAGAACGCTATTCACTTCTTTCGTATGGGCGAACAAGCCCCCCAGACTCCAATACGACATACTGCGCAGACCCAAACAATCTGGGGGGATGGGCCTACCAGATATCCGCCTATATTACACCGCGGTCCACCTAACCCGAGTTATAGACTGGTGCCGACATCAAACCTCGAAACTGTGGACCGGTCTGGAACAAACCTTCTCTACAGTACCACTTCCGGGACTTCCCTGGTGCACTTCCCCCCTTGCCCCCAGCAGTTCGCTCCCATCCCACGATCATGCCTACTCTCAGGGTGGCTAGAGCCACCTTCGCTGCTCACTCCCTCACCAATGACCCCAATATTGGGTAACCCGGCTTTTCCACCTGGACTGGGAGACGCTCGTTTCCATGCACTTGTCGCCCCGGGTAGATTCAGAGCTCTCCACTTCTTAACCGACACCTCCTGGCCCTCTGTGTTTACTGTGACCTCCCAGCAGGGCCCTTTACCCCTGGACCCGTGGAGGACCATGCAACTTACCCACTTCCTGTGATCGCTCCCGCCTCCCTCACAATTCTCTCGAGCTGTGACCCCATTCGAACACGAAAGCAACCTAGAAGGACCGGCACGTCATGTTCTCTCATTTTGCTACAAGCTTCTCTTAGCTAACTCCTCTACCGACGCCCCATGGTTCTTACAGAGATGGGAGGAGGATCTCGGGATCCATTTGGGCCCGGAAGACGGCAGGAAACTGCTCACACTATCCTATCAATCATCCATTAGCAACAAATACCAGGAGGCAGGGTACAAACTAGTCACCAGGTGGTACAGGACACCCAGGGCTCTCCACTCCATGTTCCCACAAACACCAGCCACTTGTTGGCGGTGTAACGCCCCATCTGCAGATATACTGCACATATTTTGGTCATGTCCGAGCCTACAAGCTTTTTGGGACCAAGTCCATGTCATTACCCAACGATTTACGGACACCACGTTACCACGTGACCACGTGACCCAGCTCTCTATCTATTACACCACACTGCCATCTCCCTAAAAGCCTACAAGCGCTCCCTGATGCACCATCTCATCAACGCCGCCCGGGCCTGTATCACAGCCGTATGGCGGAAGCCTGAGCCCCCTACGATTCACCAATGGCTGGACAGGATACAGGATATCTATCTCATGGAGGATCTCACAAGCTCCCTTAACAACACCCCTGCTAAATTTAGAGCCACTTGGTTTTACTGGATTGACTTTCTCTCCTCCCCGGCCTACACGGAACTACGTGAGGGCTCTGACGTGTGACATCCCTCACCAACCTGGACCCTGGTCTTGTCCCTCCTTCCCTCTTCCCGTTTGGATACCCACCCCACCTTTTACCCTCCCTTTCCTTCTACCTAAGCCCTCCCTGTCCCCACTGTCTCATACAACTCAACAAGCTGTTGGCATATTTCCGCACCACTTCCTGAATCCGGTTACATACAACGGAACTCTGTCCGTTGACCCCTCTCACTTCGCTTGCCTCACACGCTCGAGGGAGTGTCAGCGATAGACTGAACACCAGCTCCCCCCCCTCCCTCCAAGCCTTTCTCCCCCTTCCCAACCTTAGGCTGGGACTTGCGGCTACCTGTTTGTTACATTTATGAAAAAACTTATATCAGCCCCTGAACGGCCTTAGTTGTACCCTGTAACAACGCATATTGGTTATGTACGAATATCTTTTACGGCCTGAGAGGGCCAATATTGTACCTTGCCGTTATTACATATATGTGTGGAAAGAAAAATGTTTGTTTTCTGGAAAATAAAGAATTTATAAAAAAAAAAAAAGCATTAAATCGTCAAAAATATAAAAGACAGGGAACAGGAGTAATACAAGTAAATAACCGCAACAACGACATTGCACCATCCTGTAGTGGGGAAACTGCATGGGAGCGAGCACTTGGAGGAGCCAATTACTCTTGGTAGTCTAACTCAGGTAAGCAGATATAAAAAAAAGAGAACAAAAATATACCAAGAAATATAATATCTTGCATCCACGGTACTGAGGGTTATGATAAAGGACTGCAGTCTCCCGTGGACAGACATTCTTAACTGAAGTCAGACATCAAAAATGTTCCCTCCTAAGGCAGATCCTAACTAAAAGTTACGGGACATGTGCCGGAGATAGCAGGAAGAGTCACAGAAGCATACCCACGGCCTCCAAGTGGAGTTGAATCTCTCCTCTGTTTTTCAGGGAAGCAGTCAAGTCATCCCTCCTATAGGTGTTGTTCAACTTAGAGTACCAAAGCTGAATGGTGGGAGGATGGGGAGACTTCCATAACAGTGGAATACAGGCCCTAGCAGCATTCACTAGATGGACCGTGAGGGAGAATCTGTAGCTAGTCAAAGAACGTCGGGGCATATGCAGTAAGCAGGTGCCCGGGATGTCAAGCAGGTCCACCATGGTCAAGGAGCACACTACCTCACCCACCGTGGTCCAAAAGCTGTGCAATTTTGTGCAGGACCAGAAGATGTGCAATAGTGTGCCCAAGGAGGAACCACATCTCCAGCACATAGGAGAAATGGATGCATCAAACTTATGTAATTGGCCCCCTGCAGTGTCCCACCCCATTCATTGTTACACGGGTGCAAGTTCACGATCATTACAGATCACGCCATAGTTGGCACGGTTATTAACCGATCACATATCACAGTCTCATTTAGAAAGTTTAAACACAACAGAGGATTTATCAACTTAAGTGCTTGTGCGGTCCACCAGTTCACGCCACACGGGTTTTTCAGATAATTTATACTAATAAGACAATCACAAATTTTATATATACAATTTTATTTTGTGTGATGTCATGGAAGATACATCTTCATAAATTCACTTATACACTAAGCAAGTGTACACGCAAGTCGACTTAAGAAATCACCAACAATAAGGGCTTAAGGTCGTTTATTATTTACAATATCACAACCACTATTGTTATATCACTTAAGGAAAACAAGTATTACAAAGTTTAATGACATACACCAGGTGATTTAATACTTAGTAGATCAGCAAACACCAAGCGCAACATATTAACCAGAATCTTTCTTACCTCGCTTGATGGACATCCTCTCCTTATATAGTTCCCTCTCCAACTTCAAGATTCAATACTCTAAGTCGTCTGCGCTAAATGTCTCCCTACCCGCCGCCTCGATCCCGCAACTTCAGCGATCTCTCCCTTTCCGTTGGGAAGACCGCAGCATTAAGTACTTAGGGACCCAAATCACCCCTGATCTCTCTGATCTTTTTGACGCCAATTACGTCCCCTTTTTTCGTAAGCTCAAACAGGAACTCCGTAATTGGAGAACCTTCTCACTATCCTGGTTCGGCAGATGTAACTCCCTGAAGATGACGGTTCTGCCTAGAATGCTATACCTTCTCCAGGTCATCC
The DNA here is from genome assembly GCF_000935625.1 of Nanorana parkeri. Taxonomy (NCBI): domain Eukaryota; kingdom Metazoa; phylum Chordata; class Amphibia; order Anura; family Dicroglossidae; genus Nanorana; species Nanorana parkeri. The sequence goes on along the minus strand of NW_017309250.1, from coordinate 30,960 downwards.
CTGTTCGACTGCCTCCACACTTTTTCAGCCAACTACATTCGGAGTTGAACAGACTCCTGGACTGGTGTGTTCACGGCTCGGCGAAGCAATGGGTGGCTATGGAAAAAGGGGTATATAGATTCCACAAAGAGTTTACCGTGGATAGCCTCCCCTCTGCCCCCTAAGGTCAAACACCCCATCCTACACAATACCATTGTGGTGGCCAGGAGAGTGCTTAGGAACACTGAGCTGTCTCCCTCTCCTTCTGCTCTTACCCCAGTCTTTGGGGACCCTGATTTCAGCCCGGGTTATGAAAATGCACGGCTTCTCTGGCTTCTTCGGGCGAACAAATTCAGAATGCTCGATTTTCGTTCTGACTTGCAATGGCTCCTGGGCCCTGCGCACATTGATAGACTCCCTTCTGGATCACTGGAGCGTGCTACAGCTTGGTCACTTTCTGAGAGCGGTGCCCTCCCCACAGGACTTAGATAGACCGTGCACGACTTTTGAAAACGTGCATAGGGAGTACTCAGGGCCGTCTTTAATATTAATTGGACCCTGGGCAAACATTTTCTTGGGCCCCCCCACCCCCTTCACCCTGTGAAACATCATATGGTCACAATATGCACTGTACAGCAGGGCTAGTGCAAGGATTTTGGCCTACACAGTTGACAAAAAAACTTCTTTACTTGTTGCACTCCTTACCAAAAGTCCCTTGTAATGGGGTGGGTGCCCATAGTGACTGCGGATGGCGCCACAAACATCAGCAATATATAGAAAGGTCACCAGCACACCAAAACATCCTTTTAGGATAGCCGAATGTTTATTTATTTACAGTTCCTTGTCAGAAAAACAAGCGCTTTCGGGACCGTGCAGGGTCCCTTCATAAGGCGCTTGTTTTTCTGACAAGGAATGGCAAATAAATTAACATTTTGCTATCCTAAAAGGATTTGATGTGCTGGTCACATTTCTATATAGTGCATTTTCTGCCCCCTACTATATGTTACATGTTCCCATTCATATAGCACACCCAATTCACATTTACAAAGTATTTCTTACTTTTCTATTAGTTTTTAGCAGATTACACACAGGACTCTACAGGCAGCTTCCATCACATCAAAGGGCTTGTTTACACCTAATCCAGTGTGTTCCAGCACGGTTGGTAGCTGGAATGCACTGTATTGCATTATAAAATGTTCCCTGTGTTCTGGGGCAGGAGGGCGCCTGGAGATACATTCAAGTCAATGGCACCACAGCCACGTCTCCTGCCTTGCAGTGCATTTAACTGCACCAGAACACATGGCACAACAATGCCCATGGTGCAGTGGAGTCGCAAAAAACAGGTCATGCATGCACGCAGGGAGAATTTTATTATGCAATCTGGTGCATTCCAGCTACTAACCGTGCAAAGTGAGAGACAGTAATATGCAATGCACCAGCCAAACCTGAGATCACTAACCCTTTGTTAGTACAGACAGTCCTGTACATCTGATTATGAGCCAGTACACACAGGGTTAATTATAGTGACCATTACTTCCAGCCCCGTCCTTAACATTACATTCAATGGTCGAAATAGAAGAATATCCAGCAAGTAAAAAGGTGAACAGCAATGTTTGTTTAAACGGTTATGTTGTGTTAAGTTAATTTGCACTTTTTTGCAGCCAGATTGGAATAGAATCCTATTTTATATGTGTTACATTTTCCTTAGTCTTTGCCCCATGAATATTCACAGACTATGTGACAGAGCTGGAAGAAAGTGATGACAGGGGGGGACGTGGAACGCAGCTCCATGCTGGGACTGTCACCCTCTGTCTGCAGCAGCAAAGCTTCCCTCAGTCCATGCAAGGACCGTCACTCTCTCTCAGGAAAACTCAATCCTCTGACTATAATATTACCTCCTAGCTGGCTCCGGGCAAAAGTTGAGGCTCTTCTTATCATCAGCACTAACTTCCTGTCAGAGGCATACGGGGAAAACACAGCGCAAGACATCTGGAGAGCCGAGTACATCGTTTCTGTGACAGTGCCCCATCCTCCTGCTACACTGTCACAGCTTATTAACACTTTGCTCCTGAGCTCTACTCCTGCTCCCCCACACCTCCTGAGTAGGGTTGCCACCTTTTCTTTCAATGAAACCCGAACACTCTAGCGACGCATAGAGATTTTTTGGGGAGAATGAGTTGCGGATTATTCATATGTAAATAGCGCCGCCCATTCATATCTAAATATCACAGTCAAGATTATTTTCAGTGGGGGGGCCAGTAGCCCCTATCTTAATTTTGGTTGCCCTTGTTTCCATGACATCATGTGTCCGGGTTTCTGCTGCCATGAAACCCGGACACAGCTTTCAAAACCCGGACTGTCCGGGTGAATCCCGTACAGGTGGCAACCCTACTCCTGAGTTACAGTCAGAGCTGCGTTTGCAGTCTGACACTACAAGTGGTCAAGGGGCAGCTGCTTTGGGCCCGGTGCAAATCCCCTTTTTGCCCTGCCTTGAAGACGGCCCTGGGAGTACTTCATCCAGACACGCTGTCTCTACTGTATACAAGCTGCTGACATCTCCCCCACAGGGATTCATCCCTCCTTTCCTAGCCAAATGGGAAGCCGATTTGAACGAGGAACTCACCCTTCAACAAAGGGCGTATGTGCTAGCTATTGCCCACGAATCCTCCATGGCAAACAATTACCAGGAAGCTGGGTACAAACTCCTCACACGCTGGTACAGAGTGCCCACCGTTTTACATAAGTTTGATGCATCCATTTCTCCTATGTGCTGGATATGTGGTTCCTCCTTGGGCACACTATTGCACATCTTCTGGTCCTGCACAAAATTGCACAGCTTCTGGACCACGGTGGGTGAGGTAGTGTGCTCCTTGACCATGGTGGACCTGCTTAAAATCCTGGGGACCTGCTTACTGCATATGCCCTGACGTTCTTTGACTAGCTACAGATCCTCCCTCACGGTCCATCTAGTGAATGCTGCTAGGGCCTGTATTCCACTGTTATGGAAGTCTCCCCATCCTCCCACCATTCAGCTTTGGTACTCTAAGGTGAACAACACCTATAGGATGGATGACTTGACTGCTTCCCTGAAAAACACTGAGGAGAGATACAACTCCACTTGGAGACCGTGGGTATGCTTCTGTGACTCTGCCTGCTGTCTCCGGCACATGTTCCCGTAACCTTTAGTTAGGATCTGCCTTGGGAGGGAACATTTTTGATGTCTGACTTCATTGTTGATGGGAACCATGGCGGCTCCAGGGACGGGTGCCCTGGCTTCTCGTCCCCTCCCCAAGACCCATCCCCCTTTTCTTCCCCCTCTGCGGTTCTCCCCTTCAACTAGAGTAATTCTGCACTGTTTTCACTGCTCCTTCTTTTCCGTATCTGCTTCCTCACCCAGTTAAGAATGTCTGTCCACGGGAGACTGCAGTCCTTTCTCATAACCCTCAGTACCGTGGATGCAAGATATTATATTTCTTGGTATATTTTTGTTCTCTTTTTTTTTTTATATCTGCTTACCTGAGTTAGACTACCAAGAGTAATTGGCTCCTCCAAGTGCTTGCCCCCATGCAGTTTCCCCACTACAGGATGGTGCAATGTCGTTGTTGCGGTTATTTACTTGCATTACTCATGTTCCTTGTCTTGTTTTATATTTTTGACGATATAATGCTTTTTTGACTGATATGTATACTGTATTCTTTTATATCATCAATAAAAGCTACAAAAAATCAGTATACCCAACATAATTATTTGTAAAAAAAAAACAAAAAAACACACCATAATAATATATACAAATATGTGTCAATACGTACAACCAAATAATATATATATATATATATA
>NW_017309250.1:22155-26753 GCF_000935625.1 Nanorana parkeri | reverse complement strand
GATACTTTGGTATGTTGTGCTATTCAGACGTTGTTCCACACGAATTAAAGGGCCCAAATCATGCCAGGAAAACATGCCCCAAACCATAACACTGCCCCCACCAGCTTGAAGGGTTGTACACATGCATGTGGGGTGCATGCTTTCATGCTGTTTCCGCCAAATTCTCACTCTGCCATCTGCATGATGCAACTGGAAGCGTGATTTGTCGGACCACATTACTTTTTTCCAATGCTCGACTGTCCAATCCTTGTGTTCCTGTGCGAATTGGAGACGTTTTATCTTGTTAACTGCACACAGCAAAGATGTTCGAACAGGCCTTTGGCTTCCATATCCCATACGATGCAGTGTACGGTGAACCGTGCGTTCAGAGATCATTTGAAAGGATCCCTGATTAAGATCTGCAGTAATTTGATGCACTGTTGCCCTTCTGTTGTCTTGTACCAGTCTTGCCACTCTCTGTTCTGCCCTAACATTGACTAGTCGCTGACGGCCACAATTCGCACGTTCAGACCCAGATTTTCGGCTGACAGTCCAGTCTTTAAACACTTTAACAACAGCTGCTCTTGAACAATAAACGAATTCTGCTGTTTTGCTGATACTCGCTCCATGGCTCCGAGCGCCAACAATCATCCCAGGTTCAAAGGCTGTTAAATCGGGTTTTTTACCCGTATATTCAGAAAAAAATCACTTCTACTGTTGTGGTAAACAACCTGCTTCCCTATTTATAATGTTCTGGCCCTCTAGCAACTTCAGCGCGAAATTATAGCTAATTTGCCTACATATATATTATATAGGTTAAATATTGTAAAAAATACAATTTTTTAAAATATAAAATTAGTCAAGTAAGTATTTAGATGCTTCATGCAATACTAATAATACAATTGAAATTATAGCTAATACCATTCTCTTCAAATAATAATACTGTAAGCTAACTTTTATAGTGAGCTCTTTTTCCTATGATGAGAAAAGAAAAAAAATATCATGGTAGTCTCTTTTTTTCTGTGTTAAGTTTGAGACATAGCAATTCCATCCACCTCAGTCTAACACAGTGTAATGAACTCGCCTGTCCTTCGCTCACGGATCAGGGCAGGGTTCCGCCTCCTCATCCGTGACGTCATCAGGCAGCTTACCTTCAAAGGCAACCTTTCCATAGTGCTTTCCACCTGGATGTCATTTGATACCATCACCAGATATCTTTTCCTCCTTAATTTTCTAAGTCAGATTTTACATTTCCCTTGAGACTTCAATGGGTGTCACTGTTGCATCTCTCCCCACATCATCCTGGACAAGCTTAATTGCATGGGTTGTATTATACACCTAATGAGCTCTGCTAGCGCTGCTAAGGACTCTGAACCAAGGTTACCTGGAGACAGATCCTGTTCATAAGGAGAGACTGCCTGTGAACCACTTCCCAAACGCAAGTACTTATTGTCAACTTCTAATGTGTTTTCAAAGAGACTGCCTTATGAAACACTTCCCAATACGCTATTGCTTATTATTCACTGTGTTATCAAAGCAACTGCCTTGTGAAACATTTCCCAAACACTAGCACTTATCTACTGTGTTATCAAAGAGACTGCCCTGTGATACACTTCCCATACTCAAGTACTTAACATCTGATTGCAAGCCTGGGTGGAAGCCTGAACTGTTTGAATTATACTGCTACCCACTACTTGACAGATACGATATCCCTAGGAGAAAACTCTCCACATCATATCTGTAGCTGAGATCCTTGCACTGTCATAACCCGGGATGTTACACACAATCTGGAACCATGGTTAGTCTTAATCTCGTCGTTCTTGTCTGGAACCCCCACAATTTACAACCTGGGAATGTATGTGGTAAGGCTCTAAGAATCGCTGATGTTAGAGTCCATAAACCATAAACTTAAACTTACCTTAGATACTAATAGAATAGACAGAACAAAGATGGCTTTCAAAATGCCCATGTTACAATGTATAGAATAATATGTACAGGCCTTATAGTTTAATTCCTTTAGCCCCAAATAATTCTGACATTTCAATGGCACCCCAAACAAGCCTCCTGCCCACAGTGCAATCAACTGCATTGGCATGCGCAGTACCGCAATGCGTTGTGTTCCAGTGCAGTGCGATTGCAAACAATTTTGCATGCAGTTCTATTCTGAAGTAAACTTTGTTTCCATTTGTGTATTTTGTTTTAAATAAAAGATGGTATTAATCGGCCAACTAATCGATTCTGAAAATAATCGTTAGTTGCTCCCCTATTCAAGTACCTTTTTTTTTTTTTTAAATCAGAGTTTTTATTGATTTTGCATAGTTTCAAATACAGAAAGAACAAACAGACAAAAACAAAAAAGAAAAAGTCATGTACAGAGCAAAGTTCGACAAGAATGAACCGTTAGCACATTGAGTAGGAGCTATATCGAGACCATTGCTGAAATACTGCATGTATAGCGTAATACAATTAGCCAACACCTCCAAACATATCCAAATGCTTACGTGGTAAATAAAAAGAACACAAACCATACAAAACGGCAATATGTAAGTGCGTGAGCTACCTAGTCTGGGATGTCATGGCCTCGGTATGTCAACCATCTATCACAGATGGAATTGAATTGGAGCAAGGTACCCCTCTGTTGGAAAGTAACGCGTTCGTAGGCTTGTCAAGTTCCACAAGCCATAGATTCAAAGTAGGTGGGGAGGAGGAGATCCATCTACGGACCACCAGCCTGGTTGTGGTAAATAAGGCACGCTTAAGGGCCAAAATTGTGTGCTATGTAAGGTCAGTAGCTTCAATAATGCCAAGAATGCACACCAGTGGGGAATTGGTTAAGGAGGATGCAAACACAAGGTTAAGAATAGTAATTAGGGATGTCCCGATACCGATGCTAGCATCAAAATCGGGCCTGATACAGGGCATTTTGACAAGTACTTGTACTTGTCAAAATGCCCCGATACATAGCGCCGAAGCTTGCGCTATAATTTATTTTTTTTACTTACTGGGAGAGCAACCTCGAGTCGGCGCTGGTCCGGTGGGGTCCGGTTCTGTCGATACTGAGAACTCATCGGCGGTGCGCACCTCTGACATCGCATCCGGGTACTGCCAGTAGGTCAGCTTAACTTAAGTACCTTCTGCGCATGCGTTGCCACTCACCAATCCTTACATTCCCATACTGCGCCTGCTTTCTCACGGCCGTTAACTTCTGTACTGGTGTGCTGGTGACATTATTCCTTTATTCTGTGATTCACACGGTGCCTTCCGTGGTCACTACAAGCACCCACCCAGCTTGGGGTTACTCTGGTTAGGAGTGCAGCAAGACATCCTGTTTTTGAAGCTTTAAAATTGCGCGCACCCGCGAAATCGCAGAAAACTACCATACCCAAAATTGGCCATAGGCGACACTTTAAAAGCTTTTTCCGCTCATCAGTTTAGTGTTATCAGTGATTGATGGCCCTAGACTTATTGCTCTCACTCGTACGTTCGTGACGATATGCAACATGTGCGGCGTAATGGGCGCAATTCCCTTTTTTGCACGTATGCGCCCCCGACGCATGTTTGCATGCGTGTATGTATGGGTGGGAACTTTAAAACAATTTTGGGGGGGCGTGGCCAGCAGCCGAGGCGGATGGTCGCAGGGTAGCAGAGCTCCGGCACAGAGTAATCCCTAAGGCTGGATTTCAAGCACAGAGGACTCCCACTCTGCTACCCCTGACTGATCCTGACCCCAGTATTGCTCCACAATGGCGGGGAAGCGCAAAACCAAGCGGGGACCCCGCAAACTCACGGACTTCTTCCGCTCGTCGGGATCGCCGAGGAGCCAAGATGGCGCCGGCTCGTCGGGTGCATCTTCCTCCCCGCGTGTCTCCAAGGGCCGGCACGAACGGGCGACACATGCGGATACTCCTGTTGACAGGCACTCGGGACCCTCTCCGGCCGCCAGCCCGGCTAAATCCAAGCCCAGACGGGACACAACAAGCTCACAGGTAGGGTCGGAGGAAGCAGAGGAAGGGGTTAACCCTGACGTGCTGGCAGACAGAGAGCTGAACACTGCCATTGAGGATTATCCTACGGCTGATCGCCCCCTGCTGGACACTACCATGAAAGACATGCTTGTATCTCTTGAGGAGCTCCCTGCATAGAGATATGCTCTCTGCTATTCACCAGCTGAAGGGGGATATTAATGCATTGGGTGACAGAGTCAGCCACATTGAGGATAAGATGGGGGAATATGCTGAAGCCCATAATGACCTCGTGGATGCCCACAAAGATAATGATTCCACTATGAGAGCGCTCTCTGCGAAACTAGCAGACCTAGAAGACAGGGCAAGGCGCAATAATGTTAAATTACGGGGGGTCCCAGAGAACATACCCCCTCCAGAATTGCGGGCCTATGTGCAAACCCTGCTCAAGTCCTTGCTACCACCCTTGCAGGAATTTGAATATATAGTAGATAGAGCCCACCGGCTCCCAAAACCTACCTTCCTGCCGGACCATTTACCAAGGGACGTTATTGCTCGGGTTCATTACTACCACGTTAAAGAGCAACTACTTAATCTTGTCCGTACAACATCGCCTCTACCTGACCCGTACTCGCAACTCTCGGTGTATGGGGACCT
>NW_017309250.1:16506-16866 GCF_000935625.1 Nanorana parkeri | reverse complement strand
ATGCGATGATTTATATGCACTGAAACTAAATAAAAAAACAAAAACTTAAAGTTAAAAAAAAACTAAAAAAAACAAACAATTTTTTGTTTTTTTATTCTTTTTTATGTGTAACTTTAAATTGGGGGGGGGGCCTTACATTTTTTTCCCCTTTTTTTCCCCACTAAACTTTTTTGCTTTCACATACGGGGGCTAATAAACCCCCCCTATGTGATAGCAAAATATGTGACAGGTCGTCTTTATGAAGACATCAGGGGTCTCCAAGACCCCTAATGTCACCTTGGACCCCCCAAAAGAAGCTGATGAAGCACAGATCTGCTCCATCAGCTTCTTTCCAGCTTCTGAAGCTGGAGAGTGACACAA
>NW_017309250.1:3011-16178 GCF_000935625.1 Nanorana parkeri | reverse complement strand
AGAGCTCCGGGTAAGTAGAAAAAAGGCCGGCCCGGAGGCAGTTAAAGAGGTTGATTTATTTAATACGTTTATTTATGTATTTGTTTATTTATTTTAATAGTTGAAATGGACAGCGCAAGCGCAGTGTATAGTTGCAGTGCATGGTAGTTGAACTGGACAGGATCTGTGTGTAGTTGGAGAAGTTAACAGCCGTGAGAAAGGGACTCAGGCGCAGTGTGGGGATGTAAGGCTCGGTGAGTGGCAACGCATGCATGGAAGGTCCTTATGTGTAGCTGACCTACTGGCAGTACCCGGATGCGACGTCAGGGGTTCGCGAGGTCGATGAGTTCTCAGCGTCGACAGAACACCAGCGACTGCCCAGAGGACCTGTGAGCAGTCGCAGGCCAGCTAAGAACCCCACCTGGAGCTCCTCCCACCGGACCAGCGCTGACTCGCCGCTGCTCTCCCGCACAGAGCAAGCTCACCAGCGAGGCAACTAACAGTGAGTGAGGGCCTGGGGTCCCTCATAAGAACGATTTATTGTATTAGCAGGGGAAAATAGTAAATTGTCTGCAGTGTGTACTCTATATGTACTACATACAGAGTACACACTGCAGCAATAGATTTAATATTATCCCCTGCTAATATGAATGGATTAAATGATCTATAGTACATAATAGTACATAACATGTAATTGTACTGCGGATCATTTAACCCATTGATATTAGTCAAGGAAAATTGTAAATCTATTGCTGCACTGTGTACTGTATATGTAGTACATATATACAGCACACACCTCCACTTCACTACAGCAATAGATTTACAATTCTCCCCTGCTAACATGAATAGGTTAAATCATGATCAATATTGCATAACACGTAGTGGTACTACGGATCATTTAACCTATTCATGTTAGCAGGGCAGAATTGTAACTCTATTACTGCAGTGTACTGGAAGTGTGTAAAAGGTTAAATGATCAATAGTACACACTTCCAGTACACTGCAGTAATAGAGTTACATTTCTCCCCTGCTAACAGGAATAGGTTAAATGATCCCAGAGACACATGCATGATCGGATTTGTAGTTTCACGACAGCTGTGTGAAAGCAAAAACAAATGTTTTATTGTTCTAAAACAGTCTTAAATTAAAGTTCTTCATAATCATAAAGAAATTGGCCTAAAATCATTAGTCTGCATTGTTTTTTAAACAAATGTCACCTGTCCCTTTAAGAAAAAGTGTTGGTAATTGGTATCGGCAAGTACATGAGGGGAAGTACTTGGTCTTGAAAAAGTGGTATCGGGACATCCCTAGTAGTAATGATTTTATCCCAGTACCAAACCAGCTTAGGGCATCTCCAGAGCAAATGAATCAGGGAGCCACGCTGGAAACCACATTTGGGACAGTTGGAATCAGCCCTAAGCCCGATACGGAACAAAAATTCAGGGGTGCGATATATTCCTTGAATAATGTGTCAATCTGTGAGTGGGGGATAACGAAATCTGAGTAACCCCTTGAAGGACATCCTCCCAGGTGTCATCCGATATGGGTCCCACATCGCCCTCACAACCCTCCCTGCACCGCAGAACAGAACATTTGATTTAAAGAGGAGGTGGGCATATAAACAGGAGATAATCCCTTTGGTGTTAGCAGCCAACAGTACAGTATCAAATATCGGAGTGGGAGAGATTGTAGGGGGACCATGCCGAAACTGGGATTTTAGTGCCCTGGAGAGGAAGAAGTTCTGGGAGGCGGCCATTCTGCCACAGTGGCGTGTACCTAGTTAAGGCAGCAAAACCTAAGCGCAAGTTTAGCCACATCCCAGACCTGCCCCATCAACTTCAAGGTGTGGAGTGTAGAATAAGTTTTAGTATATAGGTCACTATCTAGATAATGTAGGGGACCTAGTCCCTGGAAAAAATACAGAAGGATATGGAACGATTTTGATTGGTGATCCTCAGATGCCCAGGTTGTAAAATGCTGCAGCTGCAAGGCAAGAAAGAAAAGCCACGGACAAGGGAGGGCAAGCCCACCCGAAGCCTTCGGTCTCTGAAGAACATCAAGCCACAATCTGGGGCAGTGGCGTAACTACTGCCATAGCGACCCACTCGGTCGCTATGGAGCCCGGGCAGAGGGGGGCCCGGTCATGAGGCTAGGGCTCAGCAGTATAAGTGGAGGAGGCCAGGGTCCGCGGGGAAGGAGTAGGCCGGCGCCCAATGGCGGAGGAGGAGACCGGGGCCCGAGGGGGATGGAAGAGGAGGCTGGGGGTCGGCGAGAAGGCTGGGGCCCAGCGGAGGAGAAGGAGGAAGCCAGGGATCGGCGGCAAGAAGGAGAAGGCCGGGGATCGGCGGTGGCGAGGAGGAGGCTGGGGATCGAGGAGGAGGCTGGGCATTGGCCAGAAGGCTGGGGCCCAGCGGAGGAGAAGGAGGAAGCCAGGGATCAGCAGCAAGAAGGAGAAGGCTGGGGATCGGCGGTGGCGAGGAGGAGGCTGGGGCCCGGTGTTGTGGAAATTTTATTATACGGAATTATGTGGACATTTTTATTCTAGGATGTGTGTGTTTTAGGTATTGTCATCTGTCTCCCTGTGTCGGATTTAACCGAGGAACGCTCTAGCAGAGCGTACTTGGGTTGAATCGGGACCAGCGGTAAAACCGTCAGTATGAAAAACCTTCTCATGGGCTTGGAGACGTGCTCGCGGTGTGGAGGCGTTTGCCGGTTTGTGAGTACTACGTGCAATGCGCTGGGCTCCTTGCCTTCAAACTTCTGTACACATTAGTGAAGCGGAGTCTGTATAACGAGATGGGTATTATACCTCTATTGCGGACTGCGCTATCCCTTTTGGATACATATCTGCTTTTATAAGAAGATATTGATAATATGCCTTGTCCGTATACTGGTACCGTATATAGATAACTGCATCAGCAATGTCTCTTCAGATAGTCTCAGACCTATAAGAACAAGTAGAATTACTTTACTAGATCCTGGTCACTCTGAGCAGTATTGAGTGGGGTCCATGCTGACGATGATGGGGGATGGGCAACCACATGGCCGGTCGGGGACAATGGACATGACTCATCCTTCCTTGTTACAAGGATGAGGTGTGTGCATTTCCCTGTTCAGCCATCTTGGTGTAGTCCCCTTTTTCCTTTTGATATGTACCTGTATTTCTGGGCTGACTGGCTAATGTTGTAAAGCCTTTGGCCTTAATAAAATGAAGGACTTGGGGTCGGCTCAGGCCCTTTCGACTTGGACTCCAGCTTGAAGCAGCATTGTGTCTGACTCTCTCTGGTGCTAAAGAAGTACTTCATCCCTTATACAGAAAGAACTGAATGCAGCGTGCTTTTATCAGCAACCGGATTGTTTGTGCTGGGCGCATTTTAATACCGAACGTGTACCTTTTTTAGTGCACCGGAGATTCCTGCGCAAAGTCCAACCAAAATATCCATGATACCGGAGGAAGAGGAAGCCGGGGATCGGCGGCGAGGAGGACGGGGCTCGGCGACGGCTGGCAGGTAGGAACACCCAAACGGCTGAGCGGCTTTGCTGTTTTTTTTTAAATTATATTTCTTTTTTGTTATTGCTTCAGAGTTATTCTGGCGTGTTAAAGTGGATGACCATTCACAGGCTAAGGCATGCAATATTGCAATCTCGATCTGACAGCTGACTGCAGTATGCAATCTTTGCATATTGTGATCTTGGAATCAAAAGGGCACCATAACAACCCTCATCATCTGGGTTAAATGGCCAGTAGTCCATATGCCTAGACCAGAAGGCTGTGCACTGATGACAGCATGCTGGAGGATGTAAACATAAGCTAGCCCAGCACAGATCAGAGCATGAAAACGTTCATTATCCTGCTATTTAGGACTTGTTTACCGCAGGGATCCAGTATCCAATTTAACAACACAAAATGTGATAGTACAATGAAGCAAAATATTTTCTGCGGCTCATGCAAAAAGTGATGCCGGGGCTGTTCTTGTACTATGAAAGAATATGGACACCAGCACTCCAACGACAGATAGAATACGTCTAGTTATTGACGTACATGCAGAAAAAGCAGCATGCACACTTAGTGCAACGTTTGGGGGTCACGTAGGATCCCCTTCATCAGGCAGAACAAGTTCCCTAAGTGTGCATATGCTGATTTTTCTGCATGTAGGTCAATAACTAGATGTATTCTATCTGTTGTTGGAGTGCTGGTGATTATATTCTTTCGCATCACTGTAAGGCCCCATTCACACACGAATCGGCCGGCATGTACAGCTCCGTGCTGCGTGCGGGGCTGTGTCAAGCAGCTGCCGGGAAGGACAGGTGATGCGTGTGATTAGTACGCAGCCCCTGTCCTTCTCTATGGGGCTACGTGGCCGTATGCCCCCCTACGCTCACCTCAATTGCAGATCCATAGGGGTGCGGGTGAGCGTATTCATACACCGCCGGAATGGATCCTGTATGCGTCCCGGCCAGAAAACCGGCACCCCTGCGGACCTACAATTGAGGTGAGCGTAGGGGGGCGTACGGCTGCGTAGCCCCATAGAGAAGGAAAGGGGCTGTGTACTAATCACACGCAGCACCTGTCCTTCCCGGGAGCTGCTTGACATGGCCCCGCATGCAGCACGGAGCTGTACGTGCAGGCCGATTCATGTGTGAATGGGGCCTAAAGGCCATCCGTCGACTACCGTAGCACCCATTTTTCTTATGGATGATCGGTCAGGAGTGCAATGAGTACTTGGACTGTAACCTGTTCTTGTACTGTGACTGCTCAGTTGGTGATAAAGGCAGACCTTTGCAGAGAGCATTCAGTGTGTTATAAGGCTTACATTAAGCAGGAGCAGCACTGTTAGGCAGGAAGCAACGCTTACGTGTTTAATAAGCGAATACAGTGGCCAAATGCTAGGCTCTGGCATTCATAAAATAATCCCTGTGTTCGTGTCCTGTGTACTTACCTGGGGGGGGCCACAGCTGGCAGGTGAGACAGAAAACATGCAGAGAGGAGACCCCTCATTGCCATTCCCGGCTGTTCTCCTCTCCGCCCTGTCTGCTACAGGTGTGTTTTCCCAGCCATCAGGATCCATCAGCTGCATGGTAGGGATGATGGTGAGGATGGAGATGAGGGTCAGGATGGAAACAATGGTGAGGATGGAGATGACTGTCAGGATGGAGATGATTGTCAGAATGGTGAGGATGGTCAGTATGGTCATGATGGTGAAGAAGTGAGAATGGCCAGGATGGTAAGGATGGTGATGATGGCCAGAAGGGTGAGATGGTCAGGATAGAAGAGATGATGCTCAGGATGGTGAGGAAGTGGGGATGGTCAGAATGATAAGGAGGTGAGGATGGTCAGTATGGTCAAAATGGTGAAGATGGTGAGGAGCAGTGGTGTAACTACCACTATAGTGACTGGGGCCCAAGGCAGGGGGGCCTGGTCAGTAGCCCGGGACCCAGCAGCAGAGGTGGAGGAGGCCGGTGCCTGACGTTGGAGGTGGAGCCAGTGGCGAGCTGCTCAGGGCTGACAGGTAAGAGGAGCGCAGTGTGCAGTGAAAGGGACCCTAACCAGCCCACCTGAGACCCTGCAGAGCCCACCATTGAGAGTCTATGGTGGGCTCTGCAGGGTCAGTCTCAGGTGGGCTGTGCGGGGTCTCAGGTGGGCTATCCAAGGTCTCTGGTATGTGTGGGGTCTCAAGTGGACTCTGCAGGGTTTCAGGTGGGCTCTGCAGGTCCTATGGTGGTATGGTGCGGGGTCTATGGTGGGCTCTGCAGCAGTGAGCGTCAGAGGGATTTGTTCTTTGGCTCCGACGTCAGAGCCAGCAGAAGCAGGGCTGAAAAGAAGGAGACAGAGACGGCGCAGGCACAGAAACGTGATCTGGAGAAAGGTACTTTTTTTTTGGGTGGGGCCCTGTGATTTCTAGTTACGCCCCTGATCTGGGGGGTTTCATTTTCCAAACTAGTTGCCTAAAGATGCTATCAATTAAGCGAACAGTCTTTTTAAGGTTCCAAAGGGGGGAATTATGGAGAACGTAGAGCAACTGAGGCATCCAGACCATCTTAATCAAGTTCGCTCTACCAGTCACTGACAACGGTAATTTGGCCCACGAGTTACGCCGAGATTTAAATCTTGTCAAAAGGGGATGCAAGTTCATAGTAAGATAGTCAGCGGGGGAAGCAGATAATTGTATACCAAGATAGGTAATAGTGGATTGTATCCGTAAGTGTGCATTGGATCCATGAGTAGCCAATGGCACACACAGTGGATCCAATGGGAGAAGGTTAGACTTCTCCCAGTTGACAACCAGACCTGAGTAGGTAGCAAAGTCCAATAGTAGGGACATAACTCTAGACAGAGAGGACACCGTGTCTGCTAAAAACATCAGAGTGTCATCAGCATACAGGACAATCTTTTCCTCCTGCATGCCCCGTTTGAAACCTATCACATCCGCGGAGTGTCTGACCAAAGCAGCAAGAGGCTCAACGGCTAGGGCAAACAGTAAGGGTGACAAAGGGCATCCCTGCCTGGTACCTCTCTGTAAAGCGAAGGCAGAGGACAGGGAGTCGTTGATATTTATCCTTGCAGAAGGGTGATGGTATAATAAGCGAACCCATCTGCAATAATTAGGACCAAAGCCAAAGGCCGATAACACTGGCCACAAATAACGCCACTCCACACTGTCAAACGCCTTTGCGATGTCCAAGGCGAGCAAAGCCCTGTTACCTGGGTTGTCAATGTGGACCTGCATGTTCAGAAACACCCTGTGGATATTAATTGCAGTGGATTTATTGGGCATAAAGCCGGACTGATCCGAATGAACCACCGAGGCAATTTTTTGCGATAGTCTAGTTGCAAGCACTTTAGCCAAAATCTTAACATCGGCATTCAAGAGGGAGATAGGCCTATATGATTCCGGCAGTAACGGGTTTTTATTTTTTTGTGGGTAATACCACTATGATAGCCTCATACATCGTAACAGGCAACGAGCCGGAGGAAAAAGCATCGTTATACGCCTCCAGGAGAGTAGGAAGAAGAGTTGTATTGTAGGTTGTATTCATCTCGATAGAGAACCCATCCGGGCCAGGAGCCTCACCATTAGGGAAGCTAGCTACTGCCATTTCCAGTTCCTCCAGGGTAATGGGGGGCCTCCAGGTCCATGCTGTCAGCAGGTGAGAGAGCCAGAAGAGGATCACCTCGCAGATACGACAAAAGTAGCTAGCCTTCGTTTGATATAACGAAGCATAGAAATCACAGAAGATTTCGGACACCATTCTCTGACTCAAATGGGTAACCCCCAAAGAGTCAGAGATAGCACCAATATAACTAGGAGGCTGCTGAGCCCTAGCTATCTGAGCCAGGAGTTTGCCTGCTGCGTCCCCTTCCGCCCAAAAGACCTGCTTGACAAAAAACATTTTATTCTGGGATTGCTCTTCCAACAGGGTATTGAGAGCCTTGTGCAGTCAGCCATTCATTTTCAGTGCGTGCAGTGGGATTGGTCACATAGGCCCTTTCACTTGGCAGGCCTGAGACAATTCCAGTCTAGTCTTGGTCCTGATGGAGCTAATGTTTTTAAGGAAAATACCCATAAGATAGGTCTTCAGCGTATCCCAAACCACACCAACAGGTGCAGAGGGAGTGTTCACAGATAGGAAAAACTGAACGTCATTCTCCAATGATGGGCGATCTTTAAACAATGTCAACCAAAACAGGTGCAGGCGCCAAGGGAGCATGGACCAACGCCTGCCTAGGCGTAATCGGACGGATATCATGGAATGATCTGAAAAGCATCTCGAGTGGATGTCAACCAATTTGACATAGGGGATCATTTCAGATGTACCCATGGCAAGATCAATCCGTGAGAGGGAGTTATGGGACTTAGAGTGGCAGGTATAGTTACATAGTTACATTGTATTTGAGGTTGAATAAAAGACATATGTCCATCAAGTCCAACCTATTTTGTGTATGTGTATGGTCCTATTGATGTGTAGTATGTATAGATCCCCGTGTGTTCTCAATCTTAAGAGCACTTGTACCCCTGTATATTACGGTCCCTGAGGAAATCGTCCAATCGCCTCTTCAATGATTCCAGACTCTCAGCCGAAATCACAGCATGTGGCAGCGAGTTCCAGATCTGACTGATCTAACTGAGAAGAAGCCCCTTCGCCCCTTGTGCTGAAATTTTTTTCTCCACCAATTTTAAGTGGTGGCCTCTCGTCCTTGTCATGGAGTTAATTGTAAAACATTTGCTGCTAATGTTATCCCCGGTAAACATTTTATACATGAAAATCATGTCCCCCCTTAATCTCATTACTTCCAATGAGAACATGTTTACATTTAGTAGCCTGTTCTCATAGCTCAGGTCCTCCATCCCCTTTATGAGTTTTGTTGCCCTCCTCTGAACTCTTTCCAGTTCAAGGACATCCTTTCTGTTCACTGGTGCCCAAAACTGGACCACGTACTCTAGATCAGGCCTTCTTAAACTCTCTCCACTCGTGACCCCTTTTTCGGTGAGGACATTTTTAAGGGACCCCAGCGTCGGACAGTGTCTCTCCCCTCTTCTCATCCCTCCCCCCAGCGTCGGTCACTGTCTCTCTCCTCTTCTCTCCCCCCCAGCGATGATGGCGGTCCTGGCCGGGGACTCAGATCGCGACCCCCCTGTTCACTTGCGGGACCCCATATGGGGTTGCAACCCATACTTTTAAGAAGCACTGCTCTAGATGAGGCCGAACCAGTGATCTATAAAGTGGCACAATTATGGACTTGTCCCTGCAAAACATTCCCCTCTTAATACAGGAAAGGACTCTACTTGCTTTGTTTACCGCAGCCTGACTATGTGTGCTGTTATTCAGTCTGTGCTCTACAATGACCCCCAAATCTGTTTCCCTTTTGGACTTCCCCAGCGGAGCTCCCATTAGTGTGTAATTTGCATTCTTATTTTTAACCCCAAAGTGCACAAGTCTACATTTATCTACATTAAACCTCATCTACCATGTAGTTGCCCACACCCCTATTTAATCCAGATCCTCCTGCAATCTTGTAGTGTCTGATGATCTGAAACATGGCTGTTTACCCCTTCCCCAATATCGTTAATGAATAGGTTAAACAGCATGGGGCCCAGCACAGACCACTGCGGCACGCCGCTCATGCCCCTTGCCCAATCCGAGAAGGTGCCATTTATCGATACTCTTTGCACCCGTTCCTGTAGCCAGTTTTCTATCCATGTACACATTAATTTGTCTATGCCTATAGACCTCAGCTTGTGTAGTAAGCGTTTATGTGGTACTGTGTCAAATGCTTTAGCAAAGTCCAAGTATACCACATCCACCGGCCTCCCTCCATCCAGATCTCTACTTACCCCTTCGTAAAAAGTTGGCAGGTTAGTCTGACAGGAACGGTCTTTCCTAGATCCATGCTGGTTGTCATTTACTATGTCATTATCCTGAACAAATTCTACTAAGATGTCCTTAATCATGCCCTTTAACACTTTACAAACCACCGATGTAAGGCTAACCGGTCTGTAGTTGCCCGGATGGCATCTAGACCCTTTTTTGAATATTTGAACTACCGTAGCCCTCCGCCAGTTGATTGCCACGCTGCCAGTCATTAAGGAATCCTTAAAAATTATGAATAATAGTCCCGCTATAACCTGGCTTAGTTCTTTATAGGAGAACTATGAGGTGAGTGCTTTTCACTCACCTCATAATTCTAGCCGACCTGTGACAATGAGACTGTCACAGGTCGGCTCAGTAGATCGGGGAAGTGAGCGAACACATACCGCTGTTCGCTGACTTCTCGATCCTGTCACGGCTCTCTGCCGTGACAGGGGAGGGGCTGGATTCCCCCCTCCCCGCTCCGATCCACCAGCGCTGACTGGCGGAACAGACGGGGGAGGGGGCCGGTAGAGCTGGCTCTGCCTCTAGATAGGCAGAGCCAGCTGTCATTTACGCAGCTGGGCGGATCTCGACATCGATGTCGGGATCCGCTCCGGCTGCGGCGTCTCAGTATACCGCGAGTTGTAGCTCGCGGTATACTGAGCTTAGGGTGACAGGAGGATGCTAGTTTGTGTCCTCCCGTTGCCCTAAGGAGAACTATGGGGAAAAGCCATGACCCCATAGTTCTCCTTTAAGTACCTTGGGGTGCAGGTTATCTGGTCCTAATGCTTTTTTTGCATTAAGTAGTTTGAGTCTGTGTTGTATCTCCGTTTCTGTGAACCACTGTGGAATATTTTGAGATGAACTATGTGCGTTCTTAAGTATATTAAACGTGTCTTTTTCCTGAGTTTATACTGATGAGAAAAATGTATTTAATGCCTCGGCCCTCTCCCTGTCATTTGTGACTAACTCCCCGTTAGCATCCATTATTGGGCCTATCTGCTGCTTCCGTAGTCTTTTACTATTCATGTACTGGTAAAAAAAATTGGGATTCTTTTTACTAACTGTGGCTATATGTTTTTCACACTCTATTTTAGCTGCCCGGATTATTTTCTTGCATCTTTTGTTACATTCTTTGTAATTATCGAACGCTAATTATCCCCTCCATCTTATATTTTCTAAATGTCACTATTCTGACTCCGATTGTTGTGATAGCGAAATATATCCCTTGCTGAGACCTCTATGCCTGGCCTGTATAAGCAGATATACTCACTGCGGACAATCCTCGTCAGATAGCTGAACTCGTCAATACCGATTCATTCAAAAGAGGTGTTTATTCTTTAACATCAGGGTTACAGCAGATGATAGGAACAGCAGATGAATAGTTATAGTATTGTGCGGTCAGAAAATGATGCCTTTCCTACGTACAGTGCAGATTATATATGTGTCCTGTTACATGTGGCTTGCTAGCTTTGGCCATGACACAGGAAGTACTGCACACAGGAAGAAGGAAGGGGCGTACACTAGGGGGAAATACGTCGTCACATGAGGAATAATTACAGAAAAACATGTTTGTTACAACAAAGGCCACTAGATGGCAGCATAGGATAACACATGGATTTAGCTATGAGAAAATAGTTAGGCAAATCACACTATATAAATTCTAACCTATATAACAATGCTAATATTAACTGAGGCTATGCATCTCATATTCTATGCCCCTATTGGGGCGGCACAGCCACTCTCTTGTCCTTGATCTGTTGCTTTACCGATCTATTTATCCATACAGGCTTAGTTTTTGATCTTTTAATTTTGTTCCCCAATGGTATACACTTGGTAATAGCCCTTTGTAGTGTGTTCTTAAAACATTCCCATTTCTGTTCAGTGCTCAGTTTCTGAAATACATTTTCCCATTTGATTTCACCCATGAGCTGGCACAGCTTATCAAAGTTAGCCTTCCTGAAGTTTAGGGTTTTTGTCCGACCAGCCGTCTTCCCTTTTCTATACCCAAAATTGAAGGTAATCACATAGTGATCACTGTTACCCAGTGTAACACCTGGTGTAAGTTTGGGGGTTGTGGATCGCAACTGCGGAGGCTTATCAGACGGAACCCTGGTTTCACTCCCAATCTTAACGGGGAGTTAGGGTTCAAGCATCAAAGCCAAAAATAACAGAGGTAAAACGGTTGAATGGGGTTATTACTGCATAAGCCCAATCATAAGTAATAGTACCAAAAAGATGTAATGGTTTAGGATTTCAAATAGGGTAGGATTGATATCAGCTATGTTTAGAGGCAGAGGTGTAATCTCCGAAAGGACCACTAGATGGAGCATATGAGTTAATCCAGCTTCTCAGTATACACAGTCAATATGTAACAGTGGAGGTGCAGTATGCCTGGGTACTTGCGGTTGTATGGAGTAGCAGAAGGAGCTGGGGGTCCGAGTGGAGTTGGTCCAAGGTCCTCTGTAGCTGGTAGCAATAAATGGAGATCTGTAGGGTCCCTGGAGACAGCAGGCGTTCAGTCTTCAATCTTGGAACGCCATACTGTCTCACTGGGGCGTTTATATATGGCTAAGCGGCTGGGGGAGGAGCCGCCGATCGAGACGGCGCACTTCCGCGTCCCAAGGTGGAACGCACCGCCCGTCCGAACCCGGAAGTGGATGCGTGCGCACCACGCTGGGACGCAGACGGCCGGTGTCGTGAGGCAGAACGCTGTCCCCCCCGATCCCCAGGTGAGCGGTGACGGCAGTTGCCGTTACACCCAGTGTCTTCCCAATTGCGATATCCTCAATTAACTCCGCATTATTAGAAATGATTAAATCTATGATTGCATTCTTCCTATTTGGGACCTCCACCATCTGATCCATGAAGATGTCTCGCAACATGTTCAGAAAACGGGCCGCCTTTGTCCAATGGGATGATTAACCCAATTTATGTCTGGATAATTCAAGTCACCCATAACGATGACATTACCCTGCTTCCCAGCTGTTTCTACTTGGGAGTGTAGCTGAGCCTCCCCCCCCTCCCATATCTGGAGGTTTATAACAGACACCCACAATAAGTTTACAGCTAGCCTCCGACCTATCAAGTTCTAGCCACAGGGATTCCACGTCTTCCCCACCATTTAACGCGATGCCATCCCGTATGTGCACCCTTAGATTATTTTTAACATAAATGCAAACTCCCCCCCCCCTTTTCCCACACCTGTCCCTCCTGAACACGTTGTACCCTTCTATGTTAGTGGCCCAGTCATGTGTGTTATCTAGCCAGGTTTCCGTTAGCCCCACTATTTCGAAGTTTTCTTCGAGTAACATACATTCTAGCTCTTCTAGCATTGGTGTACATACATAAAATTTTTGACCTGCTTTCGGAAAAATACAAAATATTATCCGGCTCTCTGCTACGTTTTTTATTTTGCCTAGATAAAGGTGGATCATTTCTAATTTGTTTAACTTCGCCCATACAATTTGCTATGTTACATAGTTACATAGTTACATAGTATTTGAGGTTGAATAAAGACATTAGTCCATCAAGTCCAACCTATTAGGATCTCATTCTAGGAGTACCTGTACCCCTGTATATTACGGTCCCTTAAGAAATCGTCCAAAAGTTTCTTGAACAATTCCACATTATTTTCAAATCCAATTTTTTAACGCCACTTAGATAACGAACAAAGTGCCTGGGAGCTATGTTGATTTTGTTGTTGAACTTGTTGTTATTGTTATTGACTGGAGCAAACCCCCAATATCACCTGTATTACTCCCTTCCATATTGTTTTTCTCTGTGTTTACTTGTTCACTATTTAATGTATTTATGTTTATGCCCTCCCCCCCCCCC
>NW_017309250.1:0-2261 GCF_000935625.1 Nanorana parkeri | reverse complement strand
TATTTAATTTATTTATGTTTATGCCCTCCCCCCATTATCTAGTTTAAATGCTCCTCCAGTCTTTTAACAATTTTTCCCCCCAGAAATGCTGCACCTTCCCCATTAAGATGCAGCCCGTCTCGGCTGAAGAGCCTGTAGCCGACTGAAGTCAGCCCAGTTCTCCAGGAAACCAAAGCCCTCCTTCCGACACCAGCCTCGGAGCCACTTGCTACGCTCCCTCAACTCTCGCTGTCTCTCTGGAGTGGCTCTCGGCACAGGCAGTATCTCAGATAATACTACCGTGGTGGTCCTTTCCTTCAGTCTAGCACCCAAGTCTCGGAACCCCTTTTTTAGGACACTCCTATTGCCAACTATTTTGTCATTGGTGCCGATGTGCACCAAAACAGCTGGGTCGTGCCCTATCCCATCCAGTAATCTGTCAAATCGTTCCGCAACGCGCCGAACACGAGCTCCAGGTAAGCAGCACACTGTTCAGCGCTCGCGATCCCGATGACAGATTACCCTGTCTGTCCGCTTGATGGAGTCTCCAACCACCAAGATCTGCCTCTCCTTCTCCTCCATCCTGCTCACATCCATGCCGGAGCAGTCACTTCCCCTGCGGATAGAGGAGGCGTCCTGCTCCAGCAGAGTCGCCCCTGAACTAATATCCCCAACATTCTGCAACCTGGAATTTTTGTTGGGGTTAATCAGATCAGGGCTGATCTCTATCACACTCTTCCCTCTACCCCTCCTTCTAACAGTGACCCAACTACCCACCTCGGGATCCCGCTCCTCCGACCCCCCCCTCCTCATCTATGTCGCCCTCCAACAGAGCCTGGTGCGTCAGGTCCAGACTCCTACAGTAACAATCCATGTACCCATTGAATTCCTTACCGCTAATCCGTGATGGTGGGTTGGGTGCATCAGTAGTCGACGGTTGGCCACCATCTGAATAGAATATAGGAAATTATGGACACCGGCACTCCAAGGTAGAATAACGTTTCTTTATTGACGTTTACATGCAACAAAACACTTATTGCAACGTTTCGGGGTCACACAGGATCTCCTTCATCAGGCAGAACATACAGCCCTGGGGTAAAATTGCACTACAGCCCTGGGGTAAAATTGCACTAAAGCCCTGGGGTAAAATTTTACACTACAATTTTACACTACAGCCCTTGTGTTCTAATGCACTATCCCCCTGGGGTTATTCTATTTAACCAGTAACTAAACGCTATGCCCAGTAGTCTATATATTTAATGCCCAGCAATAACACAAATACACAATATACCCTAATATCCCCAAAAGCAATATATATACTGTGACATAAGGACAGGAGAAGTCCTCGAGGGGCGATATATTTCCCCTCGCTTTCTGTCCTATGTACAGGACTAGCGGAACCCAAAACGGGTTTTTGGGCTGACTTTGGGTTTGAATGATCCAGCTCGGGTTTTGTGTCTCTCACCTGGATCACTAATTGCTTAACGATTGCTTATCCAGGTGATATAAAAGGAGCAGGACTGAAACAGGATGTTGCGGGGGCGTGTCCTGCACATGGCGGAATAGGCTGCATAGCGTGAGAGCTCCGTGATACCACTAACCTACAGACGACCTAACACGACTTCTCCTACTCCTTTTTTACTCACCTGACGATGTCGAAACGCAGGAAAGAGGGGGGACCCCCTTCGAAAGGAGGAACCCCGTCTTTGCAGCGCTATTTCTCCTCAACGAGAACCAGGACCCGCGGCCGCGACCAATCCAATATGTCGAGCCTACCAACCCATCCAGCCTATGGCCCGGACTCAGGCCAGTTACACACCATTGCCATAGGGATCCCCGAAGCGCCACACGGGACTTAGCACCACTACTGACTCGTGGAGTCACATCCCATCCCTAGGAGACTGTCTGTGTCCGGCTGAATCGTACATCCTGAGAGGCGCCCCCGGACTGCAGTGACCTACCACATTTTCCTCCTTCCCTTCTCTTTTTCACCAAGGGAGCCGCGGGCCCAACCTGTTTACATTCCGTTTACGGCCGGAGTTGGGTTTTGCCTTGAGTCCCCCTTCCAGAAGATTTGTTTGTTTTTTATTACATGTCAGGGGGGGCTCTTCCCCTGCCTGCGATGCCTTCTAGGTCTACCCGCTGCCGGGGAGCCGTGCGGCGGCTCCGCGAGGCCCGGGAAGGGTTGCACGCCCGGAACCCCGAGCGCGTGCCACTGGTTCCAGTGTGTACTCGTACCGAGGGGTTCGGGTCTGAATTGCCACCCCCTCCGGGACCTACGC
>NW_017309249.1:82771-84706 GCF_000935625.1 Nanorana parkeri | reverse complement strand
AACTCAGCACAGGGATGGTGGGAACCCCTCATAATGGGCATTCTCCAATCGTCTGAGAATTGTAGCAAATTCCAATAAAAACTCAGAACAGAGAATTGTAGAAATGTATTTTTTATTTTTAAAAATCGGATTAAGTTAATAACATGAAAACATCTAAGCAGAATCTAAATGAAATGTTCTAGAAGGGAAGGAAGTAATAATGTTCACGGCCAATATCAACCAATAGAAAGTGTTCATGTATTGCCCATATATGGTCATGTATTAGCACGGTTTAGGTGTACGGGGCCGCCTGTGAGTGCGGGACAAGTCAGCACTGTGTGTTTAGAGGAGGTGATTACTAGAATTCATTTACAACAGACTTTCTATATCTATTATACTGGACTTAAAACACTTCTTTATGTTTATGCCCCGCCCTCAACAAACCAGTCTGACCACGAAGAAGGTTGTTAGCTTGTTTGAATTCTCTAGTATACAATAAATGCATTTCTCTTAACTTTTCCCGCACTCTGAACATGAATAAGGATGCTCTCCTGTGGGAATTCTCTGTTGTTTATCAAGCACCTCTTTCTGAACTGAACATTTCCCACACTCTGAACACAAATAAGGCCGCTCCGCCATGTGAATTCTCTGGTGTTTATGAAGGTCTCCTTTCTGAATGAAGGTTTTCCCGCACTCTGAACATGAAAAGGGACGTTCACCTGTGTGAATTCTCTGATGCGTGAGAAGGTTTCCTTTGTCACTGAAACATTTCCCGCACTCTGAGCATGAATAAGGACGTTCGCCGGTGTGAATTCTCTGGTGTTTAGCAAAGTTACTTTTATTTATGAAACATTTCCCACATTCCGAACACGAATAAAGACGCTCACCTGTGTGAGTTCTCTGGTGTATCAGAAAATCTCGTTTCTGGATGAAACTTCTCCCACACTGTGAACATGAATAGGGACCTGTGTGGCTTTTTTGATGTGTAAGAAGTATATTTTTCTGAGTGAAACCTTTCCCGCACACTAAACATGGATAGGGACGTTCACCCGTGTGTATTCTATGATGTTTAATAAGGTTTCCTTTGTCATTGAAATATTTGCCGCACTCTGAGCATGAATAAGGACGCTCCCCTGTGTGGATTCTCTGATGTTTAGCAAGGTTACTTTTATTTAAGAAACTTTTCCCGCACTCTGAACATGGATACGGACGCTCGCCCGTGTGAATCTTCTGATGTTTGAAAAAGTTTCCCTTGTCGTTAAAATATTTCCCACACTCCGAACACGAATAGGGACGTTCTCCCGTGTGAATTCTGTGGTGTTTGAGAAGATCTCCTTTCTGAACGAAACTTTTCCCACACTGTAAGCATGTATAGGGGCGCTCAGCATTGTGACTTTTCTCATGTCTGACAAGAGCTCTGTTTTCATTGAAAGATTTCCCGCACACTGAACATAGCAGTGAACTCTCTCCTGTGTGATCTCCTTCGTGGCTTAAAGAGGATTCCTTGGGATCAGATGGATCTGTTGAAGTATCTGTATTGGGAGATCTTGTCTGTGATTGGTCAGAAGATTCCTCAGGATTAGAGGGATCCATCGATGTCTCTAAATGGGAAGGTCTGTGATGTCCATTATGAGTAATGGGATTCACTACCGGAGAATATTGGGGGATGGGATTATGATCTGGAGATAAAATAAGATGTCCCTCAGAGGAAGTCCGACCATGGTGTCCATCTGATGGAAAACAATTATAAAATGTTATAATAAGTATTCATTATACCCGACATTCAGTAGTCATATATGTCGGCCCGGCACCGAGTAATTTGTAAGAGCTCTGCCCAGGAAGTAGGGCAATTATAACAGAAACGTGATGAGTTGAACCTTTCCCCAACTCATTTCATGGAAACATAATACCATACTGAGGAATGGAGATGGACCTTCATATGGTGCACAGTGTCTC
>NW_017309249.1:80080-80601 GCF_000935625.1 Nanorana parkeri | reverse complement strand
AAGAAGAGATTACAGGAGAATGTTTTCTCAAAGTTTACAGTTATGTCTCAGTTCTATTTCTCAGTTTCATCCACCTGATCATCGTGTGTACAGTTCTGATCTTTTGTGAAGAAATCCCGGGAACCATCATTCTCCGTAGACAGCTGATCGCCACTCACCAACGTCTCTTCTTCTTCCACTTTAACCTCAACTTTAATGTCTTTCAGTTCTTCACCCTGATACCCCCAAAGATGATAGAATACATTTGTAAAAAATGGAGAGATTACATAGGAGAATGTCCTCCTCGTAGTTTAGAATACAGTTTTGGCCTTCATGCTTTGTCCCACCTACCTGATCATGGCGGGGGATGGTGAGATCTTCCTGGGTGGGATCCCGGGAATACAGGGGACATCTCTCTGGTGGGTTCTGGGGGCGGGGACATCTCTCTGGTGGGTTCCTCTTACTGGATCCATCTGTAGGAAACACACACACTGACTGAATACATTGTTTCTATGTGTGTATCAGATGATGGGGGATGTAGG
>NW_017309249.1:70283-77834 GCF_000935625.1 Nanorana parkeri | reverse complement strand
TGGCAGCTGAGAAACCCCATGCGTCGCTGCACCAAATCGGTAAAGCAAAACAAACGACAAACGCACTCAACAATTTGTCACCGGTTATACGGCGCGGTGCACACGAAATGGGCTTTGAACAGTAAAACAGTAGAAAGGCGTCATGGCACACTCACAAACCAGCATGTAAAACAACTTGTCTCACCACTGAGGACAATGACAGAGGTTTGGATAAACGTCTTCTGCAGAGGATGTGAAAGCCGCACTGCCGCGCCAAGGCACCTCTTATAGTGCGGTCCTAACTCTAAACTATGAGAGTCTCCATCTTGGAGCACATGGGGCAGAAGATATCAAATTGGGTGCAGGCCTGTCAGGAGGAAGCCCAGCCTCCTTAAAAAGCACAGAAACACACAAGGGATCCCGCACATCCCATTGGCAGCTGAGAAACCCCATGCGTCGCTGCACCAAATCGGTAAAGCAAAACAAACGACAAACGCACTCAACAATTTGTTACCAGTTGTACAGTAAGGGCTGTTCAAAGCCCATTTCGTGTGCACCTCACTGTATAACTGGTAACAAATTGTTGGGGAGGAGCCTGTGTAGAGGTTGGCCATTGAGAAGGAAGTTGCGATGTTAGAGACAAGAGATAACAAGTAAGAGGATGAGTAGCTTTGTGGTTTCATGGTTTAGGACGGGGTGTAGGTTCACCAAGCAAGGAGATGTAGATAGAGAAGAAAAGGGGTCTGAGGACAGAGCCTTGGGGGACCCCTACGGGAAGAGGAGGGGAGGAGTAAGATTTGTAGGTGACACTAAGGAGCGCTTAGATAGGTAAGAGGAGAACCACGTGAGAGCCGAGTCATGGAGTCCAAGCGAGTGGAGTTTTTTGAGGAGCAGCGGGTGGTCAACCGTGTCAAAAGCAATAGAAAGGTCTAATAGCAAGGTCAGAGTAAGGAGTAGCGGGGTGTCAGAGTAAGGAGTAGCGAGGGGTCAGAGTAAGGAGTAGCGGGGTGTCAGAGTAGGGATGAGTGGCCATTGTTAGTACGTCATTGGTGAGTTTTAGGAGGGGGGTTTCAGTGGAGTGTTGGGGGTGATAATTGGACTGCAATGGGTCGAGGAGGTTATGAGTGAGATGGAGGGTTACGCGGTTGCAGATGAGGCGTTCTAGGAGTCTGGAGGTGAACGGGGAGCACGGAGATTGGTCTGAGATGGTTCAGGTTGATGGGGTCCATTGTGTGTGTGTGTGGGGGGGTTTTCAGTATTAAACCTCCTTAAAGGAAAACACCCCTATTAGCAGACCATTGCGGAGTTAAACGCGTGAGCTCCTCGTCGTCATAGAGCCCGATGATCGATGAAGCAAATATAACAAAACAGGTTCTAACGATCAATTCTAAACCAATATCTGATTACCTTCCTCTGCTGCCAGTTCCAACAATGTCTCCTTTCTGCTTCCCCTGCTTCACCTCCGACCCGGAACTTCCTGCCTGCACTTTACATCACTTCCTGTTTATGCGTCCCACTGACGACACGTACTGGGACGGCCTCCTTGTGGGGGGAATATAAAAACTGCGGCCTACGTTGTTTTTTGGACACTTTGGCAGCCTCTTCTTTGGGCGTTTCTCCGGTTTTTGTCGCATTTATTACAGGTTAAAAGTGAAAGCGGAAGTAAAGTCCGTGGCGGCGGCGGGTGCTGGGCTCTCGCCGTAGTCTGTATGCGGGGCCGTAATCTGTATGCGGGGCCCTTCTTGGCTCAAGTTTTGGGGAGAAGTAGATCGTCTTGTTCACAGTTTTGCAGGAGAACCTTACTAAGGAGAATCATCACCATGGTTACGTAGTATTTGAGGTTGAATAGAGACACAGGTCCATCGAGTTCAACGCATATGTGTGATTGTGTATAAGAGTCCCTGTCCCCCTGTATGTTACGCTCTCTGAGGAAGATATATGACACAGACCCGGGAACTCAGCACAGGGATGGTGGGGGCCCCTCATAATGGGCACAGCAGGTGTACAGACCCGGGAACTCAGCACAGGGATGGGGGGAGCTCCTCATAATGGGCACAGCGGGGGTACAGACCCGGGAACTCAGCACAGGGATGGGGGGAGCTCCTCATAATGGGCACAGCGGGGGTACAGACCCGGGAACTCAGCACAGGGATGGGGGGAGCTCCTCATAATGGGCACAGCGGGGGTACAGACCCGGGAACTCAGCACAGGGATGGGGGGAGCTCCTCATAATGGGCACAGCGGGGGTACAGACCCGGGAACTCAGCACAGGGATGGGGGGAGCTCCTCATAATGGGCACAGCGGGGGTACAGACCCGGGAACTCAGCACAGGGATGGGGGGAGCTCCTCATAATGGGCACAGCGGGGGTACAGACCCGGGAACTCAGCACAGGGATGGGGGGAGCTCCTCATAATGGGCACAGCGGGGGTACAGACCCGGGAACTCAGCACAGGGATGGGGGGAGCTCCTCATAATGGGCACAGCGGGGGTACAGACCCGGGAACTCAGCACAGGGATGGGGGGAGCTCCTCATAATGGGCACAGCGGGGGTACAGACCCGGGAACTCAGCACAGGGATGGGGGGAGCTCCTCATAATGGGCACAGCGGGGGTACAGACCCGGGAACTCAGCACAGGGATGGGGGGAGCTCCTCATAATGGGCACAGCGGGGGTACAGACCCGGGAACTCAGCACAGGGATGGGGGGAGCTCCTCATAATGGGCACAGCGGGGGTACAGACCCGGGAACTCAGCACAGGGATGGGGGGAGCTCCTCATAATGGGCACAGCGGGGGTACAGACCCGGGAACTCAGCACAGGGATGGGGGGAGCTCCTCATAATGGGCACAGCGGGGGTACAGACCCGGGAACTCAGCACAGGGATGGGGGGAGCTCCTCATAATGGGCACAGCGGGGGTACAGACCCGGGAACTCAGCACAGGGATGGGGGGAGCTCCTCATAATGGGCACAGCGGGGGTACAGACCCGGGAACTCAGCACAGGGATGGGGGGAGCTCCTCATAATGGGCACAGCGGGGGTACAGACCCGGGAACTCAGCACAGGGATGGGGGGAGCTCCTCATAATGGGCACAGCGGGGGTACAGACCCGGGAACTCAGCACAGGGATGGGGGGAGCTCCTCATAATGGGCACAGCGGGGGTACAGACCCGGGAACTCAGCACAGGGATGGGGGGAGCTCCTCATAATGGGCACAGCGGGGGTACAGACCCGGGAACTCAGCACAGGGATGGGGGGAGCTCCTCATAATGGGCACAGCGGGGGTACAGACCCGGGAACTCAGCACAGGGATGGGGGGAGCTCCTCATAATGGGCACAGCGGGGGTACAGACCCGGGAACTCAGCACAGGGATGGGGGGAGCTCCTCATAATGGGCACAGCGGGGGTACAGACCCGGGAACTCAGCACAGGGATGGGGGGAGCTCCTCATAATGGGCACAGCGGGGGTACAGACCCGGGAACTCAGCACAGGGATGGTGGGAGCTCCTCATTTAATTCAGCAATCATCCGAGAATTATGAAAATTTCAAAGAAAAAACTCAGAAAAGAGTATTGTAGAGCTTTCTTTTTTATTTCAGATTATACTTATAACAAAGTATATATAATATATTTTTGCGCCTCACCCAACGCACCAATCTGAACATGAAGATGGTTGTCAGCTTGTGTGAATTCTCTGGTGCGCCATAAACGTTCTGATGTAACTGAAACATTTCCCGCACTCTGAACATGAATAAGGACACTCGCCAGTGTGAATTCTCTGGTGTTTAAGAAGGTTTCCTTTGTAATTGAAACTTTTCCCGCACTCGGAGCATTTAAAAATATGTTCGCCCGTGTGAACTCTTTGATGTCTAACAAGGTTACTTTTATTTTTGAAACTGTTCCCACATACTGAACATGAATAGGGTCGCTCACAAGTGTGGCTTTTCTGATGTGCAAGAAAGTGTCCTTTTTGAATGAAACACTTCCCACACTCTGAACATGAATAGGGACGCTCACCCGTGTGAGTTCTTTGGTGTGTATAAAGGCTTCCTTTCTTGGTGAAACATTTCCCACACTCTGAACAAGAAAAAGGGTGAACACCTGTGTGAATTCTTTGGTGTATAAGAAGTAAATTATTCCGAGTGAAACTTTTTCCACACTCTGAACACGAATACGGGCACTCACCGGTGTGAATTCTCTGGTGTGCAAGAAGGTGTGCTTCCTGAATGAAACATTTCCCACACTCTGAACATGAATATGGACGCTCACCCGTGTGAATTCTCTGGTGTTTAAGAAGGTCTCTTTTCTCAGTGAAACATTTCTTACACTCAGAGCATGAATAAGGATGCACACCTGTGTGAATTTTCTGGTGTGTAATAAGTACTTTTTTCTCAGTGAAACTTTTCCCGCACTCTGAACATGAATAAGGACGTTCACCCGTATGAATTTTCTGGTGCGTAACAAGTACTTGTTTCTCAGTAAAACTTTTCCCACACTCTGAACATGAATAAGGACGTTCACCTGTGTGAATTCTCTGGTGTTTAATAAGGCTTCCTTTCTGAATGAAACTTTTCCCACACTCTGAACACGCATAAGGCCGCTCACCAGTGTGAATTCTTTGGTGTGTAAGAAGTTTTCCTTTCCGAATAAAGCTTTTCCCGCACTCTAGACAAGAATATGGACGCTCACCCGTGTGAATTCTCTGGTGGTTAACTAGATCTCCTTTCTGAATGAAAGTTTTCCCGCACTCTGGGCATAAATACGGATACTCGCCTGTGTGAATTCTCTGGTGTTGAATGAGGATTCCTTTCCGAACAAAACTTTTCCCACACTCTGAACACGAATAAGGACGCTCACCCGTGTGACTTCTCTCGTGTCTAAGAAGTACGTTTTTCCATGTGAAACTTTTTCCGCACTCTGAACATGAATAGGGACGTTCTCCTGTGTGAATTTTCTGGTGTGTAAGTAGGAGTGCTTCCTGAATGAAACATTTCCCACACTCTGAACATGAATAGCTCCGTTCACCCGTGTGAGTTTTCTCATGTTTACAGAGTGCTCTTTTTTCTTTGAAAGATTTCCCACACACTGAACAGGACAATGAACTCTCTCCTGTGTGATCTCCCTCATGGCTTAACGGAGATTCATTCTGATTAGATGGATCTGTTGATGTGTTTGTATTGTGAGATCTCAGAGTCCTGACATGTGATTGGACAGAAGATTCCTCAGGATTGGAGGGATCCATCGATGTCTCTGAATGGGAAGGTCTGTGATGTCTAGTATGAGTAATGGGATTCACTCCTGGAGAATGTCGTGTGATGTCACTATAATCTGCAGATAACACAAGATGTCCCTCAGAGACGTTCCAGACACGGCGTCCATCTGCTGGGAAACAATTTTTGAGTAAACATTGTAAGAAGCCTTCAAATCTCACACTCAGGAATCATACATGTTGGTAGAGCTCTCCGTTTCTCAGGGCTCTGGAATAAAACTGAGAACCATCATAAGAGCCAGAGAAAGGATCCAATACACCCAAACCACACTGAGGAATGGAGATGGACCTTCATATGGTGTACAGTATCTCCTCCTCATTTGTTGGTCACATGACGTCATATTGGGGAATGGAGATGGAACTTCATATGGTGTACAGTATCTCCTCCTCATTTGTTGGTCACATGACGTTATATTGAGGGATGGGGATGGACCTTCATATGGTGTACAGTATCTCCTCCTCATTTGTTGGGGACATGACGTTATATTGAGGGATGGAGATGGACCTTCATATGGTGTACAGTATCTCCTCCTCATTTGTTGGTCACATGACGTTATATTGAGGAATGGAGATGGACCTTCATATGGTGTACAGATAATGTGAGGTAGATACATCGATGATGTTCTTACTCTCAGTAGTTAGGGTTTCTCAGTCCTTCCAGTACAGAAGGAGGTGAAGTTTGAAGAAGGGCAGCATAGATTACATGCCATTAGAGGGAAGAAAAGGTCTAACCTCTGCATACGGAAGGGAAGCTTTGTTTTATGAGCTGTGCAGATGAAGAATAGTCTGGTTATTAATATTTGTAGGACGATCATTGTGGAATGTTGATCTTGGGAGTTATCTGAGCACCTTTTTGGGATCGTGATGAAATTATTTTACCTAAAAACAATTAGTCTGAGATTTATATGTGTGTTTCGCATTCTCTGGGTCAACTGTCACTTTTCTTTTGGGTGAATATGATCGTTTACCTCTTCTCAGCTGATAGGACAATGTAAATTCACAGTGTAAAATGAACATGTGACCTGTTTCTATATTGAGTGTTTATGACTTACTTGTGTCCGTATGTAGAGAAGATTCCTCCTGTTCACTCTTCACCGTCATCTCCCCCTCCTCCGTAGACTGCTGAGCTCCTCCCACCAACGTCTCTTCTTCTTCTTTAACCTCAACTTTCATGTCTTTCAGATTTCCACCCTAAAACCCCAAAAATGACGGAACAGATATGTAACCAGGAAGAGATTACATCGGGGAATGTCTCCTACATGCCGAGTCCCACCTACCTGATCATGGTGGGGGAGGGTGAGATCTTCCTGGGTGGGATCCCGGGAATACAGGGGGCGGGGACATGTGTCTGGTGGGGTCCTCTTACTGGATCCATCTGTAGGAAACACACACACTGACTGAATACATTGTTTCTATGTGTGTATCAGATGATGGGGGATGTAGGCGGAGCCTCCGTACTGCTCTCTCCTCTTACCCGGTGATGTGAGGGGCGGGGCATTCTCCATCACCACGTCCTTGTAGAGATCCCGGTGTCCTTCTAGATACTCCCACTCCTCCATGGAGAGATAGACAGAGACATCCTGACACCTTATAGGAACTTCCTGCTGATCTATACAGGACTCTTCTCTCTGTGGACAGATAATAAATTGAGAATGATCTGGACTGAACTAGGAGGAATAAGGTCTAGAGATGTGTAGCTCATGAGCGATCCGGATCTATTGAGCGGCTCCCTCAGAAGAATGAAAGAGCGGTTGGCTCAGTAAAAATGAGCGGCGGTTCTTCTGGTCAGTGCTCTGTGGATGGAATGTAGAAGCGGAGAGGGAGACGAGAGTGTAATCGGCTCTTGTAATATGATCCTAGAGTGAGAGCCAGGCTTCTGCCAGCCCCGCCCACCCCTGCAACCAATCACACCTGTGAGAGACGGATCTGAGAGCCCAAG
The DNA here is from genome assembly GCF_000935625.1 of Nanorana parkeri. Classification (NCBI taxonomy): domain Eukaryota; kingdom Metazoa; phylum Chordata; class Amphibia; order Anura; family Dicroglossidae; genus Nanorana; species Nanorana parkeri. Next base: position 70,649 of record NW_017309249.1, on the reverse strand, counting down.
AGACGGATCGACTCAGGAATGATTTGGTTCTTTCGCTCCTTTGAATCTGGCTCTCGATGGATCAGGAACGATAGAGTTCTTCCGCTCCTCGGGCCTTCTCCATGATACTGATTGAGATCCGCTCAAAAGGTTCCCTCACTCTACACTACAGCAATTCATGTGAATTATAATAATTAGTGTAGCAGGGGAAGCGAGAAGTGTGAGTTGGAGGGGTGCTGGTGATATAGTGCTCATTTTTATTATAATGCATTGCTGGGACTTGTAGTCCCGCATAGCTGGTGGTATTTTGCATACCTGTATGATGATTATACAGCAATGCAGAATTGCACCAACTATGTAGGACTACAAGTCCCAGCAATGCATTAT
>NW_017309249.1:62689-66683 GCF_000935625.1 Nanorana parkeri | reverse complement strand
GGGGGGGGGGGGGGGGTGCAGGTGGTATTTTGCATAGCTGATTTTTATTATAATGCATTGCTGGGACTTGTAGTCCCGCTTAGCTGGTGGTATTCTGCATTGGTGTATGATGATTATACAGCAATGCAAAATAGCTTCAGCTATGTAGTACTACAAGTCCCAGCAATGCATTATAGTGGGTGGGGTGCTACTATAGTAAAAAGAGCGGTGAACCATGAGCCATTTAAAAGATCCGGATCTTTTCAGTGAGCGATCCGTGGAGGAGCGCTCATGCAGAAGAACCGTTTTGCCCATCTCTAATAAGGTCTACACAGAGTTCCTCCATAGTTCTGACATCATAGATTCCTTTTGAAGAACACCTCTAGCCAAAACCTTTTATTTGAGGCTTGGACTGACAGGAGAAAGGGAAGGACTACCTCTGTCCGTGTCCAGGTCGGGTAGATTCCCCTTCACTTCCTGCCCAAGTGACCGATTTGAAATAAACACTATATATGTGTGTAGCCGTATCTGCTGGAGGTCAAAGACTTCACAGTGACTATGGAGGACGAGGATGGACATGACGGGGGGGGGGTTACTGGGTGTAAACATAAAATAATATCTTATTACCTCCTCTGCTGCCAGCTGTAGGAATATCTCCTCTCTACTTCCTACAAGCTTTCCTCTCTCCAAGAGCTTTCTTTGTTTAGTATCACTTCCTGTCTTCACCTGACATTACTTCCTGTCTTCACCTGACATCACTTCTTGTCTGCGCCTCCTTCCACTTCCTGCCTTTGCATTCCACTGTCAAAAAAGCGAGATCACTACTTTCCGGAGAGAGAATAAAAGCCGCAACCTTCGTTGTTTCTCAATACTGTGCCAGACGCTTCTCGGCCCGTTTCTCATCAGTGTACAAAGGCCGAAATATGAGATAAAAATAAATCTGAGGCTTAAAATTAAAAAATAAGTCAATAATAAAAAACATTCACGGAAATAAAATGATATTAAAAAGTATACCGTAAAATGATCACTTTAGATAATTGGGGGGAAACCATTTGTCTTGGGTGGTCTTCGGGATTCGTCTTTTGGAAAATTGGAGGAACTTCCCTCCTTCGTGTGAGTTTTTCTCTGGTACTCCGCCGTTCTTCCGCCCAACGTCTGGTTCTGTGCCACCATCTTTCTTTTTTGTTTCACCTTTTGAGATCCAGCTGTCTCTTCCGGGTTCAGGCAGCCCTGGATGACACGTACCAGGATCGCCCTCGTCCATCAACAGAATGGAAGTTGATGCCTCCTGAGGCGACGTGCATATCTTAGGAGGCTTCATTTGGGAAGAGACATAAGTGTAGGGTTGCCACCTATTTTTTGAAGCGAAACCCGAACACTCCTTGCCCAAGTGGTGAGTCCTTGCCCAAGGGGTTGCCCCCTTTTCTTCAAACCCAAACACTGTATCGTCACATGGACATATTCTTTTGGGAGAAGGAGTCGCGACTTATTCATATGTAATGGGCACCACCCATTAATATGTAAATAACACAGTTGAGACTATTTTCAGTGGGGAGCCAGTAGCCCCTATCTTAATTTTGGTTGCCTCTGTCTGCCTGACATCTTGTGTCCGGGTTTCTGGTGCCATGAAACCCGGACACAGCATTCAAAACCCGAACCGTCCGGGTGAGTCGTGGACAGGTGGCAACCCTACAAGGAACAATGGAATCCCTCAAAGGGGAACACCAAAAATAGTTCTAGTTGTGGCCCTAGAATCCCCACAAAGGAGTATCTGTACTCTTCTCCCCAGCCCAGCTGTCTAAGCCAAAGACCCAGAGAAGCCTCCCCCCCCTGCTAATTACACAGAAAGGGGCCCTTGGAGGGAAAGTAAGGGTACTGCATTCCCTTTACACTCCGAGGGACCTACAAACATCTGTGTACGAGGCTATCAAGGAGCCACTATAAATCCTTTGACGGGATCTGTGAATGGAGGACCTACAAGTCCTGTCATGAAGCCAGAGTTAGCCTGCGTGGCCGGACTGCTGGATGGGCACCGTCCTGCACAGTGTGCACCACTGCATACGCGTGGACGTACGCACACGCCCGCTCCTAATGATGGCGCCAACAGGGCTATTTAAGGACCTCCCTGCTGACTGATCTTCAGCTGTACCCCTGCTCCCGAGACCTGTTTGATCACCTGCCACCGGCCCGGCCTGTTTGACCTTTGCTCCTGCTCTGTGCTCCTTGACCTCGGCTGGTTCCTTGACCTCTCTCCTGTCTGCTAGTTACGGACCCGGCCCGGTCTCTGATGACGTCCTGCCTTCCGATTGTGGCTGACCCGGCTTGTCTCTACTCTGTTTCCAGGATCCTGCGTTACAAACTGCATCCTGCTTTCCAGGCCCGGATTCCCCACAAGGCCACCGAGGCCCAGCCTCGGGGCGGCAGGGCGCAGAGGGGCGGCAGCGGTGTCCTTGTGGAGAAGTTGCGGGCGCCGAGGCGGTAAGTTGCCCTCTCTACATTCAGTCCTGCTTTGCACACGCAGGACTAAACGTAGAGTGAGGGAAGCCGATTGTGTAAAGGGTAAAAAAAAATAAAGAAAAAGTAAAACAAACCCCGCCGCCCTGCCATCTGGTTGCCATTCTCCATTGATGGGAAGGGGGGGTCAGCGGGAGGGGCGTATGGCGGAACCTGTCCTTGGGGCGGCAGGGGGAGTAAATCCGGCCCCTGCAGCTAAGGGACCCCCAGAACCTGCACTCTGCGCTGACAGGAGTCGCAACCTACCGGGACTTGTGCCCCTCCTTGTCCTCACGCACCCTATCCAGGGGTGTTTGGACCGGAGCAGCAAGAGAGGCCGCCCTCGTCATCCGAAGCTCCCCCTAAGGTACGTGACGAGTCCCTTCAGCCACCGGCAGGGGGGGACTTCTGGTTCTCATTGGGCTTTCAAGTGTGCTCACGTCCTCTAGGGACCACAAATGTTTTTGAGAATGGACTGTACCTTTAAGGGTTATACGTTTCATTGTCTGTTTCGTTGGATATAAAGAATGGAAGACGACCGCGCGTGTGGATTGAAATGTAAATTATAACCATTTTTTATTAGACTACGGTATAAAACATGAACGGAAAAAAAAAATAATAATAATAATAACTACGGCGACGTTAAAGGTGATTAATAATGAGCAGAGTGTGTGTGTCCGTGACCAAGAGCCGCTTTTGGCTCCTCAGGGGCGGGCATTGGGGAAACGGCAGAAGTGTGAGATCTGCGGCACTTGCTGCGACGGCGGCGGCGCGTTGCTCTTGCTGTACTCCGCTATGTGCGTGTTGAGCGTCGCGTCCCCCCTGAGTCCTTTATTTAACAGTTGGTAGATCAGAGGCTCCACTATTTGCCTCTGCTCCGTGGACATCCTGCGCAGTTTGCTCGCCGCCAGCCTCCCGAAAATGGAGCACTCGTCCGACTGCTGGTGCAGGGTGGCGGACGCGTCGCAATAAAACTTGCCGAAGGCCTTATCGCCGCCTTTTCGTTTCGTTCCCTTGCGCGTTGGAGCCGCTGGTAACGGCGGCGTCGGCGAGTGGCGGATGAAATTGTCCTGTGGAAAACAAATAATAATTTAGGGGGTCTGTTTATTAAAAAAAAAAATGGAGATTCGTTCATCCTGCGAAACTCCGTGTACATTCGTTCTGCGCGAATGGCGGCAAAAGCGAACGTTATGAGCGTATTTACTTTTCCAAATGGATTGTGATGTCAGGAAAATACCACGTTATAGCCAATAGATGGAGCCGAGGAGCACGGGATTTCTTATGTTTCTCAGCGCCATCCAGTGGCCGTAGTGTTGTATTTTCTTGATATTACAATCGACTTGGAAAGAAAATGGGCTAACAACGTTTGTTTTTGCCACTCGGTGTCCGCCAGGTCTCGGTATCCATCCCCAGAGGCCTCAAGACGCCGAGGTGCAAGGGAGGCCTCCTCACTAGTACAGTCTCACCTCAGGTACATGACACTTAATCCCCCTGGCTCCCTGTGACACAATATGAGAAGCCT
>NW_017309249.1:62413-62641 GCF_000935625.1 Nanorana parkeri | reverse complement strand
CCTAAAACAGAGTGGCAGGTGGGCGGACCTGGAAGGAGGTCATTGGGGGCTGGCTGGCTGAAACCAGGAGAGATAGGCAGCTCCTGGTGACCAAGTGGTGGAAGATGGCAGAACAGGACCTGGCTTGTGTCAGCAGAGGGCGCTTAGGTTTTTTTTTTTTGGCTTGGTCCCACCCCACCTGCCACCAATGAAACGTCCCCGAAACAGAGTGGCAGGTGGGCGGACCTG
>NW_017309249.1:36111-62362 GCF_000935625.1 Nanorana parkeri | reverse complement strand
AGCAGAGGGCGCTTTGGTTTTTTTTTTTGGCTTGGCCCCCCCCCACCTGCCACCAATGAAACGTCCCCAAAACAGAGTGGCAGGTGGGCGGACCTGGAAGCCGGTCATTGGGGGGCTGGCTGTCTGAACCCAGAAGAGAAAGGCAGCTCCTGATGACCAAGTGGTGGAAGATGGCAGAAGAGGACCCGGCTTGAGTCAGCAGAGCAGCTTGACAATTCTGCATTTGCCGGGTGGATAATTGCGCTTCTTTAAGAGAACCCAATGTCATGGGTGGGAGGGGTTAAAAAAAAAAATGGGGTGGACAAAAGTTCCTCTTTAAGGTAAACAGCCACCACATACTCATACTTTTCAGAATGGACGTCGTTTGCGGATGAGTCCAACCAGAAGAATGGAGAATTGACAGTGAAGGTCTACTGAACTTAGTGTCACCATACCCAATGCTTCCCAAGCAATGACGTGCACCCCAACAGAATGAACTACATGGAATACTTTGCCGGGTGTGGTGCTGTTGATTGGCAGATTAGTAGTTCTCATATTTGGTATACATCATTAAGCTCCACATTAGCAATTGGTGGCAACCACACAAAAAATATAGAGCACATGTTTGGACTACCGTTCATGATGTTTACTAGACTCCTGTTGTCACGTACGACCTCAATAATTTATTTGTTTTTTTTGGATGGAGCTTACCCGGGTCTCTGTTGTCTCCTCTTGTGAGTCAGTATCAGGAACTTGGGACGTAGAGGACGGTTGCGAGGAACTGGGGTGTGCGGCGGAGGCAGACCTTTTAGGTTCGTCCTCGTCGTCCAGAAAACGGAGGCTCTCGAAGTACCACAAGCGCGGCACGTACACCTCGTCGGAACCGGACTTTTTCGAAGCGCTGATCTTGTTCAGCTCCTTTTTGAAGACGGTCCGCAGGTTCGCGATCTTGCTTTTCACGTAGACGATGTCGGCTTTGGCGTACACCCGTTTGCATAAATCTGCCAGTTTAGCGTACGCCTCGTTCCGCTTACTCCGGTCAAAGTACGCCTTGGACTTGATTTTCCACAGGCATGTAAGACTCCGGTACATGCTTATGAAATGAGGGAGGAATCCGGGTGATGTAAATTTACTGGCCATCATTCCTGAAACATTAAAGAGAAAGAGTGGAATCGTGAACTCAAAGGTCTACCTGGCATGTTCCCCACAAATGAGGAGGAGATACATATGGACCTTCAGTATCTCCTCCTCATTTGTTGGTCACATGACGTTATATTGAGGAATGGAGATGGACCTTCATATGGTGTACAGTATCTCCTCCTCATTTGTTGGTCACATGACATTATATTGGGGAATGGAGATGGACCTTCATATGGTGTACAGTATCTCCTCCTCATTTGTTGGGGACATGACGTTATATTGAGGAATGGAGATGGACCTTCATATGGTGTACAGTATCTCCTCCTCATTTGTTGGTCACATGACGTTATATTGAGGAATGGAGATGGACCTTCATATGGTGTACAGTATCTCCTCCTCATTTGTTGGTCACATGACATTATATTTGGGAATGGAGATGGACCTTCATATGGTGTACAGTATCTCCTCCTCATTTGTTGGGGACATGACGTTATATTGAGGAATGGAGATGGACCTTCATATGGTGCACAGTATCTCCTCCTCATTTGTTGGTCACATGACGTTATATTGAGGAATGGAGATGGACCTTTATATGGTGTCCAGTGTCTCCTCCTCATTTGTAGGTCACATGACGTTATATTGCGGAATGGAGATGGGCCTTCCATATGGTGTACAATTCTCACAATACATTGGGCTGTGGGGTAGGTACATCGACGACATTCTTATAGTCAGCAGTTAAGGTTTCTCAATCTGTCCTGTACAGAAGAAGGTGACCTTCTCTATTTTGAACAAGGCCGGCACAGATTGTGTGTAAACAGAAAAAAAAAACACATTAAGCTCTGTATACGTGGGAGGGGAGGGGGGTGCTTTGTTTTTCGAGCTGTCCAGGAATAGTCTGGTTCTGGTTGGCTCGGTATATTACTGGAAAAATAACTGGATGTGTTTATTACCATAGCTACTAATATATGTGTCAGAAAAAACATTCTAACATTGTTCATCTGATTGCTGGGATGAGGAAAAATTATTTAAAGGAGAACTATGAGGGAGGGGGAGGGGCTTTTCACTCACCTCATAGTTCTAGCCGACCTGTGACAATGAGACACAGGTCGGCTCAGTAGATCGGGAGGTGAGGGAAGGCATACCAGCGTTCGCTCACCTCTCAATCCTGTCACGGCTCTCTGCCGTGACAGGGGGAGGGGCTGGATTCCCCCCGCTCCGATCCGCCAGCGCTGCCTGGCGGAACGGACGGGGAGGGGGCGGGTACAGCTGGCTCTGCTTCTAGATAGGCGGAGCCAGCTGTCAGTCACGCAGCTGGGCGCATCCCGACGTCTAAGTCGGGATCCGCTCCGGCTGCAGCGTCTCAGTATACCGCGAGCTGCAGCTCCCTATATACTGAGCTTTGGGTGACGGGAGGACGCTAGTTTGTGTCCTCCCCCAACCCTGAGGAGAACTATGGGGAAAAGTCTTAACCCCATAGTTCTCCTTTAAATCGGAAGAAAATTAGGCTGAGCTTCACATTCATATTCTGCCTTCCTCTGGATCAACGTCTGCTTTGAATGTTTCTTTTTCTATTTGGGTGACTATGACAGACATTCCTCTTCTCAGGTGATGTAATAATTGAAATAGAAACTTTCTATTTATAGAAGTAAAATGAGAATGTGAACATTTTCTGCATTTCGTGTTCGTTACTTACTGGTGTCCATATGTAGAGAACTTGTCTCCTGTTCACCTCTCATAGTCATCTCCCCCTCCTCAATGAACTGCTGAGCTCCGCCCGCAAAGGTCTCTTCTTCCTCTTCTTCTTCCTCTTTAATTTCAGCTTTGATGTATTTACATTCTTCATCCTAAACTCCAAAGATGATGGAATATATTTGTAAAAAGGAACAAGAAGTTACAAAGAAGAATATCATATCACAGCTTAGAATTCTTTTTGACGTCAAGTTGCTCAGTCCCATCTACCTGATCACGGTGGGGGATGGTGTGATAATCTGGTATGGAAATCCGGGGAAGCAAAAGACGGAGATGTCTCTTTGGTGGGTTTCTGTTCCGGGATCCATCTGTAGGAAACACACACACTGACTGAATACATTGTTTCTATGTGTGTATCAGATGATGGGGGATCTAGGTGGACCCTCCGTACTTCTATCTACAATACAAATCAGATAAAGGATCAAATGCACCCAACTCACATTGCGTAACATTGTGTGCTGAAGAATGGAGATGGACCTCTCATGTGGTGTACTGTATGTCCTCCTCATTTGTTGGTCACATGACGTTATATTGAGGAATGGAGATGGACCTTCATATGGTGTACAGTATCTCCTCCACATTTGTTGGTCACATGACGTTATATTGAGGAATGGAGATGGACCTTCATATGGTGTACAGTGTCTCCTCCTCATTTGTTGGTCACATGACGTTATATTAAGGAATGGAGATGGACCTCTCATGTGGTGTACTGTATCTCCTGCACATTTGTTGGTTACATGACATTATATTGAGGAATGGAGATGGACCTTCATATGGTGTACAGTATCTCCTCCTCATTTCTTGGGGACATGTCATTATATTGAGGAATGGAGATGGACCCCTCATGTGGTGTACAGTATCTCCTCCTCATTTGTTGGTCACATGACGTTATATTGAGGAATGGAGATGAACCTTCCATATGCAGTACAGTATCTCCTCCTCATTTGTTGGTCACATGACATTATATTGAGGAATGGAGATGGACCTCCATATGGTGTACAGTATCTCCTCCTCATTTGTTGGTCACATGACGTTATATTGAGGAATGGAGATGGACCTTCATATGGTGTACAGTATCTCCTCCTCATTTGTTGGTCACATGACGTTATATTGAGGAATGGAGATGGACCTTCATATGGTGTACAGTATCTCCTCCTCATGTGTTAGAGACATGACGTTATATTGAGGAATGGAGATGGACCTTCATATGGTGTACAGTATTGGACCTTCATATGGTGTACAGTATCTCCTCCTCATGTGTTAGAGACATGACGTTATATTGAGGAATGGAGATGGACTTTCATATGATTGTCTTCTTCTGATGAGGACTAGATGTTATTCTTTCACATGTTGTACAATATTCACAATACATTGGGCGGTGGGGTAGATACATCGACGATGTTCTTACTGTCAGCAGTTAAGATTTCTCAGTGTTTCCTGTACAGAAGGTGGTGACTTTCTCTATTTTGATCAGGGGCAGCACAGATTGAGTGTAATTAGAAGAGAAAAAGGATTATATCTGCATACGGAAGGAGAGCTTGGTTTTTAGAGCTGCTCAGATGAGGAATAGCCTGGTTGGAAAATTAGACCCGAGCTTAATATTTATATTTATATGTGTTTTCTGCCCATCTCTGGATCAACTTCTGGGCCAACTATTTTATTTTTTTGGGATGAATTTCATAGGCATCTATCTTTTCTCAACTCATAAGAAAAATAGTTTCGTACTTTATACTCCTAGAAGTAAAATGTGACCTGTCTCTACATTTAGTGTTTATGACTTACTTGTCTCCTTATGTAAAGAAGATTCCTCCTGTTTACTCTTCATCATCATCTCCCCCTCCTCCATAGACTGCTGAGCTCCACTCACCAACGTGTCTTCTTCTTCCGTTTTAATCTCAGCTTTGATGTATTTCGGTTCTTCACCCTAAACACCCAAAGATGATAGAAAACATTTGTAACGTTAGACAAGAATTAACCTAGAAGAACACTATCTCAGGGCTTAGAATTGTCTGAGTCCTTCTTGCCACCAACCTGATCCTGGTGAGGGATGGTGTGATCTTCTTGTGTGGAATCCGGGGAGTACAGTGGGCGAGGACTCTCTGGTGGGTATCTGTTACTGGATCCATCTGTAGGAAACACACACACACACTGACTGAATACATTGTTTCTATGTGTGTATCAGATGATGGGGGATCTAGGTGGACCCTCCGTACTGCTCTCTCCTCTTACCCGGAGATGTGCGTGGTGAAGGGTTCTCCACCTTGATGTTCCTGTAGAGATCATTGTGTCCTCCTAAATACTCCCACTCCTCCATGTGGAAAAGGTAGGGATATCCGGACACCTTCCAGGAACCTGACAAACAATGATACAATCATCTGCTATCTTCTTGCCTATGTTTGGAGTTAATGGCTCCGCCCAATGTTTTCTTCACTTCCTTAGCAGAGAGAGAAATCAACAGTTGTCACTCCTGACCTCCCAGAATCCTCCTCACCTCTCCGGTCAGGTCTGTGTTTTATTAATAGAGATCAGAGTGATGTCATGTGACCTCCCAGAATCCTCCTCACCTCTCAGGTCAGGTCTGTGTTTTATGAATAGAGATCAGAGTGATGTCATGTGACCTCCCAGAATCCTCCTCACCTCTCCGGTCAGGTCTGTGTATTATGAATAGAGATCGGAGTGATGTCATGTGACCTCCCAGAATCCTCCTCACCCCTCCGGTCAGGTCTGTGAGTTATGAATAGAGATCAGAGTGATGTCATGTGACCTCCCAGAATCCTCCTCACCCCTCCGGTCAGGTCTGTGTTTTTATTAATAGAGATCAGAGTGATGTCATGTGACCTCCCAGAATCCTCCTCACCCCTCCGGTCAGGTCTGTGTTTTATGAATAGAGATCAGCGTGATGTCATGTGACCTCCCAGAATCCTCCTCACCCCTCCGGTCAGGTCTGTGTTTTATGAATAGAGATCAGCGTGATGTCATGTGACCTCCCAGAATCCTCCTCACCCCTCCGGTCAGGTCTGTGTTTTATGAATAGAGATCAGCGTGATGTCATGTGACCTCCCAGAATCCTCCTCACCCCTCCGGTCAGGTCTGTGTTTTATGAATAGAGATCAGCGTGATGTCATGTGACCTCCCAGAATCCTCCTCACCCCTCCGGTCAGGTCTGTGTTTTATGAATAGAGATCAGCGTGATGTCATGTGACCTCCCAGAATCCTCCTCACCCCTCCGGTCAGGTCTGTGTTTTATGAATAGAGATCAGCGTGATGTCATGTGACCTCCCAGAATCCTCCTCACCCCTCCGGTCAGGTCTGTGTTTTATGAATAGAGATCAGCGTGATGTCATGTGACCTCCCAGAATCCTCCTCACCCCTCCGGTCAGGTCTGTGTTTGGTTATAGCGGTAAGAGTGATGTCATCCACATGATTGGCATTTTATATTTGGATGTTGACTTACTATTATAGTTTTTTTAGCATAGTTTTAGGGGTTTTAATATATAGCAGAAGTACATGGAAGAAATGCCCGACTACCGCCGATGGAACACTGTGCAATATATCATGTATATGTGTCTACTGTGCATGTGTTATATATGTGTGTGTGTGTGTGTGTGTGTGTGTGTGTGTGTATATATATATATATATACACACTTTTTTTTAATTAATAGGACAAAATAAAATGTCAGTCCTTTGAAACCACGGAGCCCAATAATCGACAACGCCAACATAACAAACAAATACTAATCATCGTTTCTAAAAAAAAAAACATTACCTCCCCTGCCAGTTCCAGAAATGTCTCTTCTCTGCTTCTCCCCAACTCAACTCTGAACCAGAACTTCCTGTCTTCTCCTGACATCACTTCCTGTCCTCTCCTCCTCTCACTTCCTGTCTTGTGCGTTTCACGGACAAAAAGTCAGGCTCACAGCCTCGGAAAGTCAAAACGCAGCCTACGTTGTTTTTTTTCTAGACTTTGCCGGGTGAATCTCGGCGCGTGATACCAGACGTAGGGAAGTAAATCCGGCACAGGAAGTAGAGCCGTTACAGGAAGACCTTGATTAAAAATAGGGAGCCGGGCAGCTACGTGACGGATGAGGTTCAGTATTGAAATACAATGGGCATGTGAGCATCAGAGCAATGGAAGAAGGTGGACTGGTCTGATGAATCACATTTTCTTTTACATCATGTGGATGGCTGGGTGCGTGTGTGTCACTTACCTGGGGAAGAGATGGCACCAGGATGCACTATGGGAAGAAGACAACCCGGGGGAGGCAGTGTGATGCTTTGGGCAATGTTCTGCTGGGACACCTCGGGTCCGGCCATTTATGTGGATGTCACTCTGACACGTACCACCGACCTAAACATTGTCCCTGACCAAGTCCCCCCCCCCTCATGGACACGGTATTCCCTGATGGCAGTCGCCTCTTTCAGCAGGATAATGCACCCGGTCACACTGCAGGAATGGTTGAAGAATGGTTTGAGGAGCACAACAACGAGTTTGAGGTGATGACTCGGCCTCCAGATCTCAATCCAATCGATCATCTGTGGGATGTGTTTGGAAAACAAGTCCGATCCATGGAGGCCGATCACCTCACAACTTACAGGATTTAAAGGATCTGCTACTGACGGCTTGGTGCCAGATAGCACAGCACACCTTCAGAGGTCTAGTGGAGTCCATGCCTGGACGGGTCAGGAGAAGGGGGATCTACTCAATATTAGGGGGGTCATCCAGATACCACAGCATACCTTCAGAGGTCTAGTGGAGTCCATGCCTGGACGGGTCAGGAGAAGGGGGATCTACTCAATATTAGGGGGGTCATCCAGATACCACAGCATACCTTCAGAGGTCTAGTGGAGTCCATGCCTGGACGGGTCAGGAGAAGGGGGATCTACTCAATATTAGGGGGGTCATCCAGATACCACAGCATACCTTCAGAGGTCTAGTGGAGTCCATGCCTGGACGGGTCAGGAGAAGGGGGATCTACTCAATATTAGGGGGGTCATCCAGATACCACAGCATACCTTCAGAGGTCTAGTGGAGTCCATGCCTGGACGGGTCAGGAGAAGGGGGATCTACTCAATATTAGGGGGGGTCATCCAGACACCACAGCACACCTTCAGAGGTCTAGTGGAGTCCATGCCTGGACGGGTCAGGAGTAGGGGAACCTACTCAATATTAGGGGGGTCATCCAGATACCACAGCATACCTTCAGAGGTCTAGTGGAGTCCATGCCTAGACGGGTCAGGAGAAGGGATCTACTCAATATTAGGTGTGTTATCTAGATACCACAGTATACCTTCTGAGGTCTAGTGAAGTCCATGCCTGGACGGGTCAGGAAAATGGGGACCTACTCAATATTAGGGGGGTCATCCAGATACCACAGCACACCTTTAGAGGTCTAGTGAAGTCCATGCCTGGACGGGTCAAGAAAATGGGGACCTACTCAATATTAGGCAGGTGGTCATAATGTTATGGCTAATCGGTGTATAAGAGACAAATCCATAATTCTTCCCCTTTATAAAACACTGGTTGCAGTCTCATCTTCAGTTCAGTTTTGGTCACCGATCTTCAGGATGGATGTCCTCAGGGTTCAGCACACGCCAACAGTATTAATAAGGAGGCTGGAGGACCTCAGCTATGAGGAACGGTTACAAGGACAACATTTTTCAATCTAGAGAAGAGGTGCTTAAGAGGGAATATGATCACAATGTAGAAATATTTATGGAAGGTGTTTACTCTTGAAGGTCCTTGAAGAAGACACGCGACCACAACTTGAGGTTGGATGAAAGGAGAATTAATCTTAGATTGCGGAAGGGGTTCTTTACTGTTAGATCAATGAGAATGTGTCACTCCCCTCCCCCAGGTAGTGGCAATAAATGAGAACGTTGATAAAGTAAAAAACTATTCAGATGTCTACCTAAGGGAACATAGGATTGAGGGCAGTGGCGTAACAATCGCCATAGCGACCCAGGCGGCCGCTATGGGGCCCGGGCACAGGGGGGGCCCGGCCAGGACACCCCCCTGATGCCGTGCGGCCCGCCTGGGTCACTATGGCTTTGAACGCGCCGCTGTTCAGATCACTGTCAGTGATCTGTGGAGGGCTGCGTTCGCTGCTGAGTCAATGAGAGCCAGCAGCGGCGGTGGAGGAGGCTGGATCCGGCAGGGGGGGGGAGGAGGAGGCGGGGCCCGGGGGTCAGCAACAGAGAAGGAGGCGGGGCCAGTGACGGAGGAGGGAGCGGGCCTGGGGACGGAGGAGGGAGAAGAGGCGGACAGGTAAGGAGTGTGACCAGCCCACCTGAGGGTGACCCTGCAGGGCTCACCATAGAGAGTCTATGGTGGGCTCTGCAGGGTCACCCTCAGGTGGGCTGTGTGGGCTCTTCAAGGGGCGTAACTAGAAATCACAGGGCCCCATACAAAATTTTTCTATGGGGCCCTGTGATTTCTAGTTACGTCCCTGATTGAGGGGTATGGAGATCTTTAGAGGCTCAAACTCCGAGACACCCAAACGCACGTTGACTAGATGGACATACTGTATGTATCTATGTTTAACATCATCAACCATGCAACTATGTGACATTCTTCAATTGTGTTGCACATGTCACACCAGTATTATAATCCAACCATAAATAAAGGATAATAAATTAATATGAGTGTCATAAATAAGTGAAACTAAAGAATGAAAAACATTGCTAGCTAGTGGATTTTGGAAGAATGGAAGTAGCGCTGGGTTCCATACTCGGCACTGGGTCCCCATCTCCTCACCTAGTTTGGGGGGTCATCAAACCTCAGTTTTATCACACCCACCTCATCCCCTTTGTCCATCCTGTCCACCCGTTAGCCGATCGTTGAGGATATTTAACATGGATTCACCATTCAAACACTATCCGTTCCACCTGATTTTAGGAAACCAGGGGTGTCACCTCTCCTCGGGGCCGAGGGGTACGGTACAGGGCGCGGGGGCTCCTTCGGCCTGGCAGAACTCCTGGCACCGGGGTTGCAGGTGCGCATACGCGGCGCGCGCGCCTGCGCCCTTTGGGACCGTCAGGTGTGGGCCTTGCCGGGGAGGTGCCCAGCAAGCACCTTTCATCTCTCTCAGCCTGCCATTGGCTCCCGGGCAGGGAAGCCTCCTGGTTGCCTCGGTAACTTACTCCCACTGTCTATAAAATCCTGGTCAGATCCCTGGCTTGTTGCGGAGTTATTCCACCTCTATAGTGCGATCGCCTAGCCTCTCTGTTGGATCTTGTTGTTACTCCCTGACCCCTTGTCTGAACTCCCTGATTATCGACCCCTTGGACTGTCTATCGCTTCTGAACCCTGCGCTGCCTGCCTCGACCTGAACTGGACCTTGACTACCCCCTTGGATTGCCCTCTGGTACCTCGCTCTCGGATCTTTCTGCCCGCTTCCTGCAAGTGGGTTCCTCTGTATGCTGCCAGCCCGCGACACTGTCTGACACCTGAGCAGCGCTGTTAGTTTTGTTCTACCACATCAGAGACGGGGCTCGGGAGAGTCATTGTCTTCTTACACCTCATAAGACTGGAAAAAAAAAACATCCTCTGTACTGAGTCCTGAAGTAAAACTACAATGGGTTCAACTTCTGTGCCTTATCGGGGAGTTAAGCTGCCTGTAGATCTGATCAAGTCAGCAAGTTGCCATACTGTCTACACAGATTGGGTCTCAGGAGCTCTCTTTTGCGTATATGGCTATAGGTGCATGTGGGTGTTTGGGGTGGCCTATTGAGATCTAGAAGCCCCCTTTAGACAGACACCGATCTAATTCTTTCTAATGAAAGAAAATTGTCCCTCCAAAAAAAGTCCCACCGTGTAAATCCATTGTTAAATCATATTGTCCAGCCATGTAGATCAATCGTCATTCACGAGTGCTAAGAAGAGGTACCTGGGCACTGCCATGGGGGAATGGACCAATGCAAAAAAAAAAAGGGGGAGGGTATTTTATTGGGGCAACATTAAAAATATTTGACATTACAAACTCTGAGGATGCCTTGAATGTGAAGCATCAAGGAGAAGGATCGAACGCCCTATCCTGGAGCATCAAGGAGAAGGGTCGAATGCCCTATCCTAGAGCATCAAGGAGAAGGTTGAACGCCCTATCCTGGAGCATCATGATGATGGGTCGAATGCCCTATCCTGGAGCATCAAGGAGAACGGTCGAATGCCCTATCCTGGAGCATCAAGAAGGATCGTATGCCCTATCCTGGAGCATCAAGGAGAACGGTCGAATGCCCTATCCTGGAGCATCAAGAAGGATCGTATGCCCTATCCTGGAGCATCAAGGAGAACGGTCGAATGCCCTATCCTGGAGCATCAAGAAGGATCGTATGCCCTATCCTGGAGCATCAAGGAGAACGGTCGAATGCCCTATCCTGGAGCATCAAGAAGGATCGTATGCCCTATCCTGGAGCATCAAGGAGAACGGTCGAATGCCCTATCCTGGAGCATCAAGAAGGATCGTATGCCCTATCCTGGAGCATCAAGGAGAACGGTCGAATGCCCTATCCTGGAGCATCAAGAAGGATCGTATGCCCTATCCTGGAGCATCAAGGAGAACGGTCGAATGCCCTATCCTGGAGCATCAAGAAGGATCGTATGCCCTATCCTGGAGCATCAAGGAGAACGGTCGAATGCCCTATCCTGGAGCATCAAGAAGGATCGTATGCCCTATCCTGGAGCATCAAGGAGAACGGTCGAATGCCCTATCCTGGAGCATCAAGAAGGATCGTATGCCCTATCCTGGAGCATCAAGGAGAACGGTCGAATGCCCTATCCTGGAGCATCAAGAAGGATCGTATGCCCTATCCTGGAGCATCAAGGAGAACGGTCGAATGCCCTATCCTGGAGCATCAAGAAGGATCGTATGCCCTATCCTGGAGCATCAAGGAGAACGGTCGAATGCCCTATCCTGGAGCATCAAGAAGGATCGTATGCCCTATCCTGGAGCATCAAGGAGAACGGTCGAATGCCCTATCCTGGAGCATCAAGAAGGATCGTATGCCCTATCCTGGAGCATCAAGGAGAACGGTCGAATGCCCTATCCTGGAGCATCAAGAAGGATCGTATGCCCTATCCTGGAGCATCAAGGAGAACGGTCGAATGCCCTATCCTGGAGCATCAAGAAGGATCGTATGCCCTATCCTGGAGCATCAAGGAGAACGGTCGAATGCCCTATCCTGGAGCATCAAGAAGGATCGTATGCCCTATCCTGGAGCATCAAGGAGAACGGTCGAATGCCCTATCCTGGAGCATCAAGAAGGATCGTATGCCCTATCCTGGAGCATCAAGGAGAACGGTCGAATGCCCTATCCTGGAGCATCAAGAAGGATCGTATGCCCTATCCTGGAGCATCAAGGAGAACGGTCGAATGCCCTATCCTGGAGCATCAAGAAGGATCGTATGCCCTATCCTGGAGCATCAAGGAGAACGGTCGAATGCCCTATCCTGGAGCATCAAGAAGGATCGTATGCCCTATCCTGGAGCATCAAGGAGAACGGTCGAATGCCCTATCCTGGAGCATCAAGAAGGATCGTATGCCCTATCCTGGAGCATCAAGGAGAACGGTCGAATGCCCTATCCTGGAGCATCAAGAAGGATCGTATGCCCTATCCTGGAGCATCAAGGAGAAGGTTGAATGCCCTTTCCTGGAGCATCAAGGAGAAGGGTCGAGTGCCCTATCCTAGAGCATCAAGGAGAAGAGTTGAATGCTGGTGGCCGGAGGAGGGAGGGATAAGGTGTGTAAAGGATACCCTGGGCATAAATGGGCAGTTAACCCCTGCAGTGCTGGACTAACCAATACCATGTACCCCTAAACTAGGCCTCTTTGGTCTACTAGAAGACCTCTGACCACCATATTCCAAAATATTTTTTTTGAGAAACATTATTGGCAGCCATCCTATTAACTGGATGAGCCCCTCCACCCCCTATCCTATCCCAAAGGAAACTTCCCAATCATCCAGATCCCCCCTTATGAGAAAGCTGCCTATGTGAGAAGAAACTGGCTGAATTCCATAAAATCCGGGACCCCTGGCGTGACTCCGCGCGTACTTTGGATTCATTATACAGCGAGTACCCCGAGGCCGGCTGGTCACTCCGTAGAGTCTTTGATAACTTGACACACAATATGGAAATGATTCAAAGCAGGCGGTCTTTGTTTATTTTTCTTTTACTCAAGAAAAGATTTTATTGACTTGTGTACAGACAGGCCATGCAATGATTCGGGTCTACAACTAGATTCAATGTATGGATACAGTAACCCAAAGTTGCCAAAAAAATGTAATGTTCAGCTAACGTGAAAAACAGAGCAATGCAGTACAGCAAGGCAATACCAACCCTCAGGACCTTACATCCAGGTACTGCCATTGTTGGCCATGTATTACCATTGTTGGCCATGCATAACCATTGTTGGCCATGTATTACAATTGTTGGCCATGTATAACCATTGTTGGCCATGTATTACAATTGTTGGCAATGTATTACGATAGTTGGTCATGTATTTTGCCCTATCCTGGAGCATCAAGAAGGATCGAATGCCCTATCCTGGAGCATCAAGGAGAAGGTTGAATGCCCTTTCCTGGAGCATCAAGGAGAAGGATCGAATGCCCTATCCTAGAGCATCAAGAAGGATCGAATGCCCTATCCTGGAGCATCAAGGAGAAGGTTGAATGCCCTTTCCTGGAGCATCAAGGAGAAGGGTCGAGTGCCCTATCCTAGAGCATCAAGGAGAAGAGTTGAATGCTGGTGGCCGGAGGAGGGAGGGATAAGGTGTGTAAAGGATACCCTGGGCATAAATGGGCAGTTAACCCCTGCAGTGCTGGACTAACCAATACCATGTACCCCTAAACTAGGCCTCTTTGGTCTACTAGAAGACCTCTGACCACCATATTCCAAAATATTTTTTTTGAGAAACATTATTGGCAGCCATCCTATTAACTGGATGAGCCCCTCCACCCCCTATCCTATCCCAAAGGAAACTTCCCAATCATCCAGATCCCCCCTTATGAGAAAGCTGCCTATGTGAGAAGAAACTGGCTGAATTCCATAAAATCCGGGACCCCTGGCGTGACTCCGCGCGTACTTTGGATTCATTATACAGCGAGTACCCCGAGGCCGGCTGGTCACTCCGTAGAGTCTTTGATAACTTGACACACAATATGGAAATGATTCAAAGCAGGCGGTCTTTGTTTATTTTTCTTTTACTCAAGAAAAGATTTTATTGACTTGTGTACAGACAGGCCATGCAATGATTCGGGTCTACAACTAGATTCAATGTATGGATACAGTAACCCAAAGTTGCCAAAAAAATGTAATGTTCAGCTAACGTGAAAAACAGAGCAATGCAGTACAGCAAGGCAATACCAACCCTCAGGACCTTACATCCAGGTACTGCCATTGTTGGCCATGTATTACCATTGTTGGCCATGCATAACCATTGTTGGCCATGTATTACAATTGTTGGCCATGTATAACCATTGTTGGCCATGTATTACAATTGTTGGCAATGTATTACGATAGTTGGTCATGTATTACCATTGTTGGCCGTGTATTACCATTGTTGGCCATGTATAACCATAGTTGGCCATACATTACCATAGTTAGATTTCTATTACCATCGTTGGCCATGTACTGCCATAGTTGGCCATGTATTACGATAGTTGGTCATGTATTACCATTGTTGGCCATGTATTACCATTGTTGGCCGTGTATTACCATTGTTGGCCGTGTATTACCATTGTTGGCCGTGTATTACCATTGTTGGCCGTGTATTACCATTGTTGGCCGTGTATTACCATTGTTGGCCGTGTATTACCATTGTTGGCCGTGTATTACCATTGTTGGCCATGTATAATCATACTTGGCCATGTATAACCATAGTTGGCCATGTATTACCATAGTTAGATTTCTATTACCATCGTTGGCCATGTACTGCCATAGTTGGTCATGTTTTACGATAGTTGGTCATGTATTACCATTGTTAGCCATGTATTACCATTGTTGGCCATGTATTACCATTGTTGGCCATGTATTACCATTGTTGGCCATGTATAACCATTGTTGGCCATGTATTGCCATAGTTGGCCACGTATTACCTTATTTGGTCATGTAATACCATAATTGGCTATATATTAGCCACATACTACCATATTTGGCCTTGTATTGTCATAGTTGGCCTTGTATTGCCATAGTTGGTCGTGTATTGTCATATTTGACCTTGTATTGTCATAGTTGGCCTTGTATTGTCATAGTTGGCCTTGTATTGTCATAGTTGGCCTTGTATTGTCATAGTTGGCCTTGTATTGTCATAGTTGGCCATGTATTACCATAGTTGGCTATGTATAACTATATTTGGCCCAGTACTACCATGGCTGAGTGTTTATTGCGTTGTACGTATGAGTGCAGAACCAAAGTTGGACCATATTGCTAGAATCAAAATCCCTGCGGGCCTATAACTATCAAACTTCCCACCCAAAAATAAAACCTTGATATGCTTTTTCCATGCACCCAAATGACCCGTCTGAACACGAAAAAGCTTGTTAGCCCGTGTGAACTCTCTGGTGTACCATGAGTGTATTTCTGTGACTGAAACATTTATCACACTCGGAACAAGTATAAGGACGCTCGCCCGTGTGAATCCTCTGGTGCGTAACAAGTGCATATTTCCGAATGAAACATTTCCCGCAGTCTGGACATGAATAAGGACGCTCCCCGGTGTGAATTCTCTGGTGGTTAACAAGTTCCCCTCTAGAAATGAAACATTTCTTACACTCTGAACACGCGTGAGGGCGCTCGCCTGAATGAATCATCTGGTGCGCAACAAGAGCACTTTTTTGAATGAAACTTTTCCCGCACACTGAGCATGAATAAGGACGCTCACCTGTGTGAGTTCTCTGGTGTTTATCAAAGTGCCCTTTCTGAGTGAAACGTTTTCCACATTCTGTGCACAAGTAAGGACGTTCCCCTGTGTGACTCCTCTGGTGCTTATGAAGGTTTTCTTTCTGAATGAAGCTTTTTCCGCACTCTGAACATGAGTAGGGGCGCTCGCCCGTGTGACATCTCTGGTGTTTGAGAAGTTTTTGTTTCGTACTGAAACTTTTCTCACACATTGCACATGCATGAGGACGCTCACCTGTGTGGCTTCTCTGGTGTTTGAGGAGGTTTCCTTTTTGAGTGAAACATTTTCCGCACTCTGAACATGAATAGGGACGCTCACCCGTGTGACACCTCTGGTGCTTAACAAGGTTCCATTTCTGAATAAAAGATTTCCCGCACTCTGAACACGAATAAGGACGCTCACCCGTGTGAATCATTTGGTGTTTAAGAAGGTGTCCTTTATCACTGAAACATTTTTCACATTCTGAACACGAATAGGGACGCTCGCCCGTGTGACTTCTTTCGTGTTTAAGAAGGCTTACTTTGTGAATGAAACATTTCCCGCACTCTGAACACGAATAAGGGCGCTCACCCGTGTGAATCATTTGGTGTTTAAGAAGATTTCCTTTCTGAATAAAAGACTTCCCACACTCTGAACACGAATAAGGACCATCAACTGTGTGATTTCTCCCATGTCTAAGAAGGTCTCTGTTTTCTGTGATGGATTTCCCGCACACTGAACCAGACAATGAGCTCTCTGCTGTGTTATCTCCTTCATGGCTTAAAGAAGACTCCTTGGGATTAGATGGATCTGTTGATCTCTCCACACTGTGAGGACCTTGATGGACATCTGAAGTCACAGTCTGTGATTGGTCAGAAGATTCCTCAGGATTAGAGGGATCCATCGATGTCTCTGAATGGGAAGGTCTGTGATGTCTCTTACGAGTAATGGGATTCATTCCTGGAGAATGTTGTGTGAGGTCATCATCTTCTGGAGAGAACATAAGAGGTTCCTCAGAAGCATTCCAGACATGATGTCCATCTGCTGGAAGAAATGTTTTAAGTATTCCTCATACATTCAGGAGTCTTATGTGTTGGTCAAGGTCTCAACAGTTTCTCCATGGAATTATAACAAAATATATCAAGACAACCCAGATACAGAACACAAAACACACAAAACACTGGGCAACATTGTTTGTACATAGATGACATTGTTATATTGAGGAATGGAGATGGACCTTCATATGGTGCACAGTATCTCCTCCGCATTTGTTGGTCACATGACGTTATATTGAGGAATGGAGATGGACCTTCATATGGTGTACAGTATCTCCTCCTCATTTGTTGGTCACATGACGTTATATTGAGGAATGGAGATGGACCTTCATATGGTGTACAGTATCTCCTCCTCATTTGTTGGTCACATGACGTTATATTGAGGAATGGAGATGGACCTTCATATGGTGTACAGTATCTCCTCCTCATTTGTTGGTC
Organism: Nanorana parkeri; assembly: GCF_000935625.1. Taxonomy (NCBI): domain Eukaryota; kingdom Metazoa; phylum Chordata; class Amphibia; order Anura; family Dicroglossidae; genus Nanorana; species Nanorana parkeri. Next base: position 45,129 of record NW_017309249.1, on the reverse strand, counting down.
ACATGACGTTATATTGAGGAATGGAGATGGACCTTCATATGGTGTACAGTATCTCCTCCTCATTTGTTGGTCACATGACGTTATATTGAGGAATGGAGATGGACCTTCATATGGTGTACAGTATCTCCTCCTCATTTGTTGGTCACATGACGTTATATTGAGGAATGGAGATGGACCTTCATATGGTGTACAGTATCTCCTCCTCATTTGTTGGTCACATGACGTTATATTGAGGAATGGAGATGGACCTTCATATGGTGTACAGTATCTCCTCCTCATTTGTTGGTCACATGACGTTATATTGAGGAATGGAGATGGACCTTCATATGGTGTACAGTATCTCCTCCTCATTTGTTGGTCACATGACGTTATATTGAGGAATGGAGATGGACCTTCATATGGTGTACAGTATCTCCTCCTCATTTGTTGGTCACATGACGTTATATTGAGGAATGGAGATGGACCTTCATATGGTGTACAGTATCTCCTCCTCATTTGTTGGTCACATGACGTTATATTGAGGAATGGAGATGGACCTTCATATGGTGTACAGTATCTCCTCCTCATTTGTTGGTCACATGACGTTATATTGAGGAATGGAGATGGACCTTCATATGGTGTACAGTATCTCCTCCTCATTTGTTGGTCACATGACGTTATATTGAGGAATGGAGATGGACCTTCATATGGTGTACAGTATCTCCTCCTCATTTGTTGGTCACATGACGTTATATTGAGGAATGGAGATGGACCTTCATATGGTGTACAGTATCTCCTCCTCATTTGTTGGTCACATGACGTTATATTGAGGAATGGAGATGGACCTTCATATGGTGTACAGTATCTCCTCCTCATTTGTTGGTCACATGACGTTATATTGAGGAATGGAGATGGACCTTCATATGGTGTACAGTATCTCCTCCTCATTTGTTGGTCACATGACGTTATATTGAGGAATGGAGATGGACCTTCATATGGTGTACAGTATCTCCTCCTCATTTGTTGGTCACATGACGTTATATTGAGGAATGGAGATGGACCTTCATATGGTGTACAGTATCTCCTCCTCATTTGTTGGTCACATGACGTTATATTGAGGAATGGAGATGGACCTTCATATGGTGTACAGTATCTCCTCCTCATTTGTTGGTCACATGACGTTATATTGAGGAATGGAGATGGACCTTCATATGGTGTACAGTATCTCCTCCTCATTTGTTGGTCACATGACGTTATATTGAGGAATGGAGATGGACCTTCATATGGTGTACAGTATCTCCTCCTCATTTGTTGGTCACATGACGTTATATTGAGGAATGGAGATGGACCTTCATATGGTGTACAGTATCTCCTCCTCATTTGTTGGTCACATGACGTTATATTGAGGAATGGAGATGGACCTTCATATGGTGCACAGTATCTCCTCCTCATTTGTTGGTCACATGATGTTATATTGAGGAATGGAGATGGACCTTCATATGGTGTACAGTATCTCCTCCTCATTTGTTGGTCACATGACGTTATATTGAGGAATGGAGATGGACCTTCATATGGTGTACAGTATCTCCTCCTCATTTGTTGGTCACATGACGTTATATTGAGGAATGGAGATGGACCTTCATATGGTGTACAGTGTCTCCTCCTCATTTGTTGGTCACATGACGTTATATTGAGGAATGGAGATGGACCTTCATATGTCACAATGTAAATGTATACTTTATACTCAGAGAAGTAAAATGAAAATATGACCCGTTTCTGAATTTAGTTTATGACTTACTTGTGTCCGTATGTAGAGAAGATTCCTCCTGTGTACTTCTCACCATCATCTCCCCCTCCTCCATAGACTGCTGAGCTCCACCCACCAACGTCTCTTCTTCTTCCTCTTTAACCACAACTTTGATGTCTTCCAGTTCTTCGCCCTAAAACCCCGATGATGATAGAATTTAACGTCTTGAAAAGGTACATCAGGAGATGACCTGGAAGAACATCTTATAGTTTAGAATATATATTTTTTCAGAGTTCTTTCCGCTCAGTCCCACCTACCTGATCATGGTGGGGGATGGTGAGATCTTCCTGTGTGGGATCCCGGGAATACAGAGGACCTCCCTCTTCTTTAGACTGCTGATCTCTTTTCACCGATTTCTCTTCTTCCTCTTTAATCTCATCTTTGATTCCTTTCACTTCTTCACCCTGAACCCCAAAGATGATGATATACGGTACATTTATAAAGTGGAGCAAGAGATTACATAAACTGCTGTCATCTCATCTCTTAAAGTTTGTTTATGGTCAACGTGCTGGGTCCCATCTACCTGATCACGGTGAGGGATGTTGTATTCTTCCTGTGTGGAATCCCGGGAATACAGTGGATCCCCCTCCTCCATAGACTGCTGATCTCCACTCACCAACGTCTCTTCTTCTTCCTCTTTAACCTCAACTTTCATGTCTTTCAGCTCTTCACCCTAAATCCCCAAAGATGATAGAAAAGGTTTTTGAAATATAAAATAAATGTAGTTGTGAAATACATTGTTAGTCAGCAAACAAAGAATGCAAAAAAGACATCAAGAAGTAAGTGCCCACCGACCTGATTATGGCTCTATATTTAGGATGTATCCGGTCTATAAATGGCGGCTCTGGATGGACAGTTGGATAAATGGTTCTATATTTAGGATGTATCCGGTCTATAAATGGTGGCTCTGGATGGACAGTTGGATAAATGGCTCTATATTTAGGATGTATCCGGTCTATAAATGGCGGCTCTGGATGGACAGTTGGATAAATGGTTCTATATTTAGGATGTATCACTCTATATATGGGTAGCAACATGTGATGGAGATCAAAGTGAATGTGGGGGACCAAATAAAACTTGATGGGGGGGAGGGGTTACTGGGTGTGAATATAACATAATATCTTATTACCTCCTCTGCTGCCAGTTCCATCAATGCCTCATTTCTACTTCCTCCCAAACCGCCTCTTGCTCTAATTATACGTGACATCACTTCCTGTCTTTGCGTTGAGAAGACCTCCTTGTGGAGAATGTGAAAACTGCAGCCTGCGTTGTTTTTCTAAACGTTGACAACCGATCCTTGGAGCATTCTCCAGTTGTGTTACTTGTAACGTGTAGAGATGGACCTGCGCCATGGCGACGGTGATACACCGGGTGGTGTGTTCAATGTGTACGGGATCCACACAAATCAGCTCAAAGAAATCCAGACGACACTGCGCTCCAGTGAAGGATCTATATAAAATGTGATGCAAGTGTAACAAGTTTTGCCTTTTGAACGCACACTTGTCGGAAAACACGACGTTCAAATGTGCGATATAATAAAGTGATAAACACCCGGAAGAAAGTAAAATGTAACGCATGCCACAAAAATGAGGGACGGACCGCGAGGGAGCCGACGTATCGCCTGCAATGTCTACGCTCTCCACTGGACGGTGATCTCACCTAAGAGCGTGGAACGCAACGAAAGGAAGTGATGTCATGAACAGACAGGAAGTGAACGGTATTTTCCAGGTTAGAGGTGACTTGGCAGGAAGTGGAGAGAAGGTGTAACCAGAACTGGAGGAAAATGAGACGGTGTTATGATTTTGTTCCCATAACACTCATAATAACTGATACTAAGAAGAACTACGACTCGTAACCCAACCCAACTCGTAATCCAACGGGGTGCCGACACACAAATACTTTACATACGAAATGTTTACATAGCGTAATATTGTATTTTATCAGGTCAACCTGACAGCTCAGCCCTGTATTTCATCTACCAAACATAGACAATTATGTATATTATATATTATGTAGACAAGGGATGTGTCTGGGTGGTGACTGTATCATTGTGTGTGTCAGGTTCCTATAAGGTGTCAGGATGTCTCTGTCTATCTCTCCATGGAGGAGTGGGAGTATCTAGAAGGACACCCGGATCTCTACAAGGACGTGGTGATGGAGAATGCCCCGCCCCTCACATCACCGGGTAAGAGGAGAGAGCAGTACGGAGGCTCCGCCTACATCCCCCATCATCTGATACACACATAGAGACAATGTATTCAGTCAGTGTGTGTGTTCCCTACAGATGGATCCTGTAAGAGGAACCCACCAGAGAGATGTCCCCGTCCTCTGTATTCCCGGGACTCCACCCAGGAGGATCTCACCATCTCACATAAGGTTAAGTTGAAAATAAATAAATAATTGCTGATACACTATGACCTCCTCATTATCTATGGTGTTACATCTGATCTCATTGTTCTCGATATTCAGAGTGAGTGTGATAATGATGTTAAAGAAGAGATAAAAGAGGAGGAGGAGGAGCTTGGTGTGATGGAGGAGTTTCTAGGACAGAAAGACCCCTTCAAGGACGTCAAGGAGCCATTCAATGACACAAACCCACCAGAGAGATGTCCCCGTCCTCTGTATTCCCGGGATTCCACACAGGAGGATCTCACCGTCCCTCACCATGATCAGGTAGGTGGGACTGAGCATCAAAAGAGATTCTAACCTATACGGGATGACATTCTATGTCATTTCTTGTTTCTTTTTTCTAAATTGAACCCTATCATCTTTGTGGTTCAGGGTGGAGAACTAAAGAGCGTCAAAGCTGAACTTAAAGAGGAAGAAGAGACCTATGTGAGGAGAGATCAGCTGTCTATGGAGACGTGTGGTCTTTTGTATTCCCGGGATTCCACACAGGAAGATCTCAGCATCCCCCACCATGATCAGGTAGGTGAGTCTGGGATATAAAAATCAGAGATTACTGGAAAGTATGAGATCACATTTTTATACATTATCTCTTATTATTGGCAGTTGTGGTTTTTCTATATGTTTATATTTTTATCATTTTGGGGGTTTAGGGTGAAGAACTGAAAAACATCAAAGTTGAGGTTAAAAAGGAAGAAGAAGAGATCTATGTGACGGGAGCTCAGCAGTCTATGGAGGAGGGTGAGATGAGTAAAACAGAAGGAAAATGAAAATGTCCCCAACAAATGAGGAGGAGATACTGTACACCATATGAAGGTCCATCTCCATTCCCCCAGTATAACGTCATGTGACCAGCAAATGAGGAGGAGATACTGGACACCATATGAAGGTCCTTCTCCATTCCTCAATATAATGTCATGTGACCAACACATGAGGAGGAGATACCGTACACCATATGAAGGTCCATCTCCATTCCCCAATATAATGTCATGTGACCTACAAATGAGGAGGAGATACTGTACACCATATGAAGGTCCATCTCCATTCCTCAATATAACATCATGTGACCTACAAATGAGGAGGAGATACTGTACACCATATGAAGGTCCATCTCCATTCCTCAATATAACGTCATTTCCCCAACAAATGAGGAGGAGATACTGTACACCATATGAAGGTCCATCTCCATTCCCCAATATAACGTCATGTGACCAGCAAATGAGGAGATACTGTACACCATATAGAGGTCCATCTCCATTCCTCAATATAACATCATGTGACCTACAAATGAGGAGGAGATACTGTACACCATATGAAGGTCCATCTCCATTCCTCAATATAACATCATGTGACCTACAAATGAGGAGGAGATCCTGTACACCATATGAAGGTCCATCTCCATTCCTCAATATAATGTCATGTGACCAACAAATGAGGAGGAGATACTGTACACCATATGAAGGTCCATCTCCATTCCTCAATATAACGTCATGTGACCAACAAATGAGGAGGAGATACTGTACACCATATGAAGGTCCATCTCCATTCTCACAGTAACAATGTTCCTCGGGGTGATTTGGGTGTGTTGGATTCTTTATCTGGTTTGTATTATTTGTTATGATTGCCACCAGTTCCATGTCCGAGCTCTAAGAACATGTTGGGTGTTCTATCGAAATATGACTTTTTGAATTCAAGGCATGAAGAATACTTATAACATTGAAACGTTGGTTTCCAACAGATGGACACTATGTCTGGAAGAACGTCTCTTCAGAATATAAAGCAGACGATGACGAGCTCACACAACATTCTCCGGGAGTGAATCCCATTACTCATAATACACATCACAGACCTTCCCATTCAGAGACATCAATGGATCCCTCTAATCCTGAGGAACCTTCTGACCAATCACAGACTGTTACTCCAGATGCACATCTGAGACCTCACAATGAGGAGAGGTCGACAGATCCATCTAATCCCAAGGAATCGTCCTCAAGCCATGAAGGAAATCACACAGGAGAGAATTCACTGTCATGTCCAGTGTGCGGGAAATCCTTCCAAAAAACCAGCACACTTCTTAGACACCAGAGAAGACACACGAGTAAGTGTTCCTTTTCATGCTCTGAGTGCGAGAAATGTTTTACAGCGAAATCAAGTCTTCTTAAACACCAGAGAATTCACATGGGTGAACGTCCTTATTCATGTTTAGAGTGCGGGAAATCTTTCACTGAGAAAAGAAAACTTCTTGCACACCAGAGAGTTCACACGGGTGAGCGCCCGTATTCATGTTCAGAGTGCGGGAAATCTTTCACTGATAAAGGTAATCTTCTTAAACACCAGAAGAATCACACAGGTGAGCGTCCTTATTCATGTTTAGAGTGCGGAAAAAGTTTCATTCAGAAAGGAAACTTTCTTATTCACCAGAAACTTCACACGGGTGAGCGACCCTATTCCTGTTCAGAGTGCGGGAAATGTTTCACTGAGAAAAGAAAACTTCTTGCACACCAGAGAGTTCACACGGGTGAGCGCCCGTATTCATGTTCAGAGTGCGGGAAATCTTTCACTGATAAAGGTAATCTTCTTAAACACCAGAAGAATCACACAAGTGAGCGTCCTTATTCATGTTTAGAGTGCGGGAAAGCTTTCAAAAAAACCTATCCACTGCTTAGGCACCAGAGAATTCACACAGGTGAGCGTCCTTTCCCATGCTCTGAGTGCGAGAAAAGTTTCACAGAGAAAGCAGGTCTTGTTCTACACCAGAGAATTCACACCGGTGAGCTTCCCTATTCATGTTTGGAGTGCGGAAAAAGTTTTTCTGAGAAAAGAAAACTTGTTGTACACCAGAGCTTTCACACGGGTGAGTGTCCATATTCATGTTCTGAGTGCGGGAAAACTTTCACCCTGAAAGAAGGCCTTCTTAAACACCAGAAGTATCACACGGGTGAGCGTCCTTATTCCTGTTCGGAGTGCGGGAAAGCTTTCACTCTGAAAGGAGATCTTGTTAGACACCAGAGAATTCACACGGGTGAGCGTCCTTACGCATGTCCAGAGTGTGAGAAATGCTTCGCTCACAATGTAAGTCTTCGTAAGCACCAGAGAAGTCACTGAAAGAGCCTATTATCTAGACGGCTGGGGGACTTGATGGGCTTATGTCCTTATTCAACCCCAAATACTATGTAACTATGTATAAAAGTACAAAATTTCAACTCACCGACAAAGATGGCTCTTCGGATCCCACTTCTGACACCAATTGATAGGGCCTCTTATCTAGACGGCTGGGGGATTCTCCTTCGAAGCGCTTTGGGAACACAGAATGAACTACACTGAGGCAGACTCACACATGTTCCATTTATTACAACAGTTTTTGAGTCTTTATACTGTACAGAATGCTTTATCAACATTTAAACTTGTACCCATACTGAAGTGTCTTGAATAACAATATTACAAGAAAGAATTTTGGCATCCTATGACATCAGTAATTACATAGTTACATAGTATTTGAGGTTGAATAAAGACATTAGTCCATCAAGTCCAGCCAATTAGGATCTCATTCTAGGAGTACCTGTACCCCTGTATATTACCTGTACCCCTGTATATTACCGGTACCCCTGTATATTACCTGTACCCCTGTATAGTACCTGTACCCCTGTATATTACCTGTACCCCTGTATATTACCTGTACCCCTGTATATTACCCGTACCCCTGTATATTACGGTCCCTTAAGAAATCGTCCAAAAGTTTCTTGAACAATTCCACATTATTTGCTGAAATCACCGTCTGTGGCAGTGAGTTCCGGACCCTAACTGATCTTACTGTGAAGAACCCCCTTCGCCCCTTGTGCTGTAATTTTTTTTCCACCAATTTTAGGTGGTGGCCTCTAGTTTTTGTAACGGAGTTAATTTTAAACAGTTTATCGCTAATGTTGCTCCCACCATTGAACATTTTGTACATGGAGATCATATCCCCCCTTAATCTCCTCACCTCCAATGTGAACATGTTTAAATTTAGTAGCCTCGTCTCGTAGCTCTGGTCCTCCATACCCCTAATTAGTTTGGTTGCCCTTCGCTGGACTTTTTCCAACTCAAGGACATCTTTTCTTAGTACTGGTGACCAGAACTGGACCGCGTACTCCAGATGAGGTCGAACCAATGATCTATAAAGTGGCAAAATTATAGACTCGTCCCTGCAATAGATCCCCTTTTTAATACAGGACAAGACCCTGCTAGCTTTGTTTACAGCAGCCTGGCACTGCAAACTACCTTTCAGTTTGTGGTCTACAATGACCCCCAAATCCTTCTCCATTTCTGACTTCCCCAGCGGCACCCCCATAATTGTATAACCCATTTGTTTATTTTTAATTCCAAAGTGCATTACTTTGCATTTATCGACATTAAACCTCATCTGCCACATTAATGCCCCTCCCCCTATTTTATCCAGGTCCTCCTGTAATGTTATGGTGTCTAAGTCCGTGTCTATTACCCTCCCAATTTTGGTGTCATCCGCAAACACGGAAATATCGCTGTTAGTAAATATCGCTGTTAGTAATTACTAACTTTAGTTGCTTGGCATATGAAAGAAGAACTTTGGAATCTTTAGTTATAGATAACTCTTATCACTAACGGCTAGTTCCAATATGCTATACCATAAAAGAGGTGCAAAGTTCACAGGAGACATAGAATGAAAATCTGCTGAATGCTATTTAAGACTTTTGACTTTATATATATTGAATTAAAAAGAGGACCTGTTTATCAAATCATTCTTTCAGTCACACAGGTGAGCGTCCCTATTCATGCTCAGAGTGCGGGAAAAGTTTTTTTTCAGAATCAAG
>NW_017309249.1:2533-36070 GCF_000935625.1 Nanorana parkeri | reverse complement strand
AACAATCCTTCTGGAACACCATAGAAGTCATACGGGAGAGCGTCCTTACTCATGTTCGGAATGTGGGAAATCTTTCATTCAGAAAGGACACCTTGTGAAACACCAGATGATTCACACAGATGAGTGTCCTTATTCATGTTCAGAGTGCGGGAGATGTTTCAGATGGAAAAGTGCACTTGTTCCACACCGGAGAATTCACATGGGTTAGCAAACTTTTTTTAATGTTCTGTAAGAGTGACATATGCGTTATGTGGCGATGATAACCACTAGAGGGCTACAATGGTGAGCGTTAATATTAATACATTTGATTTTTCTTTTACTTCAGCTTCATTTAGACTGTTATTTACTGTGCAGCTCGGTCCATAGAGAGTCATCCATTGGTGATGGGAATGAGCTTGGATCATAGAGAGTCCTCCATTAGTGATGGGAATGAGCTCAGTTCATAGAGAGTCCTCCATTGGTGATGGGAATGAGCTCAGATCATAGAGAGTCCTCCATTGGTGATGGGAATGAGCTCAGGTCATAGAGAGTCCTCCATTGGTGATGGGAATGGTCAGTAGGAAGAATTGAAAGTGTTAACACAGCGCTAAAGGTGCGTGAATCAATTAAATACCACTGTTAAATAAAAATCAAAATAAAATTCGTATTAAAGCTCAATCCCATAAAGTGAGTCATGAAGGTGAAACATATATTAATTGTTTAAGTGAAAACCTAAACATTCACAGTGAAGAAATAATTCAATAGTGCAGAAAGATTAACCACTGAGGAGTCTTCAAAGGAGACCTAATCCGTGTTTAAATAACATTTAAGGCATATAGCTACTTATGTGATACAATGTAACCAAATATCAGTGAGTGGGGGAAAAAACCCAGCAATCCAGATAGTGACTAATGACACAAACTACTCAGTTTAAGAAAGTGTTCCAGTGAAAGAAGAAATGAAAAAACTTTCTCCGCCTCCTCGCCCTTCACCGTCGGCCGATAGTCATGTAAGGGACCCAGGCTGCCCGGGCCCCTTACATGAGTATTCACCGTACCCCGCCTGATGGCTGCCCTGAGCAAGGCATAGCAGTTAAGACGGTCATAGGCCTGAAAGATAGTACGGGTTCCCTGGTGAAGTCCAGATCAGGGATTCTGGAGATCGTTGGGTCATATTATGCAGACCTTCTGGGAAGAAAAGACCTTAGTCGGGACAGGATGGAAAGCTTTTTGGTTTCTACTCCAGGACTGGGAAATGGTGCATTGCTTATGATGGATTTGACAGAACCAATCTCAGTGGATGAGGTAGTTCATGCCATAGACTGGCTGGCTACCGAAAAAAACCGCCTGGGCCAGATGGATTGACGGTTGAATTTTACAAGTGTTTTAAGTCCATTCTGGCTCCCTTTTTAGCGGAGGTCTTCAACAATTGTCTAGAAGAGGGTGCGCTCCCTCCCTCCCTGAGGCGATCGGCTGTGATTCTTCTGTCAAAAGGTAAAGACCCCTCAATGATTGAGAACTGGCACCCCATCGGTCTTCTCAATGTTGATAGAAAGATTTTGGCGAAGATCGTTTTTTTTTTGGCGCTTGTCGTCAGTAGCAGGCGACTCGTTGTCCAATCATCAGCACTGTTCGGTCCGAGGTAGACGTACATTTTCAGCAGTTTTGGCTTTTTCGGGAGGCTTTGGAGCGATGCGGGCCTGCTGGATGGAGAAAGTACTTGCTGGCATTGGATCAGGCAAAGGCCTTTGATCGAGTGAATCATGAATATCTGTGGTTGCTACTTGGTAAATACGGCCTGCAGGGGAGGTTTATAGATTGGTTAAAAACATTATATCGAGGGGCCGAGAGCTTCCCACTTGTCAATGGTTGGATTGGACGGCCCTTTAAAGGAGATCTATGAGGGGGGAGGGGCTTTTCACTCCTCCTCACAGTTCTAGCGGACCTGTGACAATGAGACTGTCACAGGTCGGCTCAGTAGATCGGGAGGTGAGAGAACACTCCTTTAAGGTTGACTCTGGTGTGCGCCAGGGGTGTCCTTTGAGCCCCCTGCTATATGCTTTCGCAATTGACCCCTTCATAAGAAGGCTAGAAGGTGGATCTTTGTGCGGGGTGCCTTTGGGCATTGCTGGTGTGCCGCCTTTGAAGGTCGTGGCCTATACCGACGATGCGTCCGTCATTATCTCTGGGACTGAGGAGGCGCAGGAGGTGGTCTCTGAGATAGAGCAGTACACGGAGGCTTCTTGCTCTAAAGTCAACCATGAAAAGAGTGAAGTTTTCCGGATGGGTGAGGAGGGCGAAAGCTTCGAACTTCCGGATGCCTTCCCAGAGCCCCAGCAGGAAATTAAAGTGTTGGGCATTAAATTTGGTCCTGGCGACTATGGCCGTCGAAATTGGGAAAGCAGGTTGGTGATTGCCAATGCCAAAGTAGCAAGCTGGAAGAGATGGAGGCTTTCCTTGAGGGAGAGGTTGACTTGATCAAAACTTACCTGATCCCGATCTTTTTATATGTCGGCTTCGTCTGTATCTTGCCGGAGTCTCTCTACGCAAGGGTCTAAAGCTGTTTCTTCCAACTGTTATGGGGAAATAGGCTGGACCTGATCAAACGCAATGTAACTTATCTGTCCAGGCGGGAGGGTGGTCTAGGAATGGTCAACCCGATAGTTTTCTTTTTTTTGCTTTTCCTAAAGCACAATCTTGGTAACGTGTTGGCAGAGACCCCACCTGGATGGGTGGGTATTTTTCAGTCTTGGTTTAGGCCTTTTCTGCAATGCTGGGAAGATGGCGGGTCAGTGAAAAGTCTGAGAGTCCGACATGGCAAGCTCCCGGCTTATGTTGCCCCGTGTCTCTGAGAATGCTTCGGCAGTGGCAGGTGACAGTAGAGGATATTAGGACCCTTCCCAGGAAGCTTCTGGAGATGAGGGATTTGGCCTCAGTAGAGGATGACAGTAGAGGATATTAGGTCCCTTCCCAGGAAGCTTCTGGAGAAGAGGGTTTTGGCCTCATTAGAGGATGACAGTAGAGGATATTAGGTCCCTTCCCAGGAAGCTTCTGGAGAAGAGGGTTTTGGCCTCATTAGAGGATGACAGTAGAGGATATTAGGTCCCTTCCCAGGAAGCTTCTGGAGAAGAGGGTTTTGGCCTCATTAGAGGATGACAGTAGAGGATATTAGGTCCCTTCCCAGGAAGCTTCTGGAGAAGAGGGTTTTGGCCTCATTAGAGGATGACAGTAGAGGATATTAGGTCCCTTCCCAGGAAGCTTCTGGAGAAGAGGGTTTTGGCCTCATTAGAGGATGACAGTAGAGGATATTAGGTCCCTTCCCAGGAAGCTTCTGGAGAAGAGGGTTTTGGCCTCATTAGAGGATGACAGTAGAGGATATTAGGTCCCTTCCCAGGAAGCTTCTGGAGAAGAGGGTTTTGGCCTCTGCTTTCAGTGTGTCACTGGCCTTAAAGGATTGCCCAGGCTCCGCTTTGAGGGAGGTGTTGCATTGAATTAATTTGGAGAGAATCCCTTTAAAGTTTAGGGATCAAGCCTGGCTCGCCTTCCATGGAAGGCTCTATGTGAGAGGGAACCTGAAGCATCGCCCTGTGGATGATCGGGATTGTCCTAGAGCGGAGTGTGTTGGTAAAGTGGAGTCTATGGACCACTTTTTGCTCCAGTGTCCCTATATCATAGAGGTGTATAAAAGGGTGGGGAGGGCTCTGAGTATCCCCTTCCTCCCCCAGATGAGTTATGCGGAGTGGGTGTACGGGGCATTCCAGACTCGCTGGGATTTTGATTTGGATACACTTTTTCTAGTTGTCCGTTACTCACGGTGTCAGATTACCCTGCGGCAGAAAGTCCTCTCTGTTGAGGTGGTGGTGCACGATGTTCTGGTTGAGGTTGGGAAGATTCGGGGTCTGGAGAAGGGTAGGGAGACTCAGGCGCTCTGGATAAGGGCGTGGAGGAATATCAGACCTGCCTTTGGTGAACTGTCCGTCTCTGGGTGAGGGGCTCTTCTTCTTCTTCTTTTTTACTTCCTTAGATTTTGTTGGTTTAGATCTTTTGAAGAAGGGCCTTGCCTGCAAGTCGCCGGCCGCGTCCCCGTGCACCCCGTGCGCTGAGAAGGGCTCCGGTTCTTTGCACATTACTGAACCGCGGCGCTAGGCGTTTGCGTACCGCGGCACCAGCGGAGCAGCCGCCCAGGCGGAGGGTGCCGCCCTAGGCAAACGCCTAGTTTGCCTCACGGTAAATACGCCCCTGTCTGTCTTGTGTATTCCTGAGTACAAGATACTAAATTCAACAGGTCTAAGAGGTCCAGAAAGCTGGAGACACATATGTCCCCTTCTGAGCCATCCATAAGCATATCCAATTCAGTGTCTACAGAAAGCTAACGCACAATCATTTCGGCGTTATCAGATAGTGATGCGTAAGAATATTAAACTATGGTGATAGTTTGGGAGGGGCGGAGGAGAAGGTCATAAAATGCTCAGCCCTCCCTTGTCCTTCTTAATTGGCTTATTGGCCGCCTCAGTGACATCCCCCTAGAGCAGGGATGTCCAAACTGCGGCTCTCCAGCTGCGGTGGAAACTACGAATCCCATGAGGCTTTGCAAGATTCTCACAGCCACAGGCATGACTCCCGGTGAGAGATGCTTCATGGGATTTTGTAGTTTCACCCACAGCTGGAGGACCCGGAGTTTGGACACCCCTGCCCTAGAGGAACGACAAAAGGTGGCTGCGCAGGGCAGTCAAGGAGCTCTCGTAACATCAAGAAGGAGACTCTCAGAACACCAAAGCTTGTTCACCATTCAAGAAGAGTTCCCCTTTAACTTCAAGAATCTTTGGAAGCCTTTCGTGTAGTGAGAGCCATTCGGATCCACCTGAACCGGACTCTGCTAGAACCTATTAAACCCACTGATGTATTTCTGTCTCTCTTTATCAATATCTGTTTCTGTATATTTTTCTTTTATTAAAGGACGATCTTAAAAATCGTTAAGGTTATCTCTACACTCTAAATTAGAACTTAAAGTATCCTTGTCTCTGTGAGGAAACAAGGACCTAAATTCCCATCACCAATGGATGACTCTCTATGAACCTTTATATTAAGGAATGGAGATGGTGTACAGTATCTCCTCCTCATTTGTTGGTCACATGACGTCATATTGTGGAATGGAGATGGACTTTCATATGGTGTACAGTATCTCCTCTTCATTTGTTGGTCACATGACGTTATATTGAGGAATGGAGATGGACCTTCATATGGTGTCCAGTATCTCCTCCTCATTTGTTGGGGACATGACGTTATATTGAGGAATGGAGATGGACCTTCATATGGTGTCCAGTATCTCCTCCTCATTTGTTGGGGACATGACGTTATATTGAGGAATGGAGATGGACCTTCATATGGTGTCCAGTATCTCCTCCTCATTTGTTGGGGACATGACGTTATATTGAGGAATGGAGATGGACCTTCATATGGTGTCCAGTATCTCCTCCTCATTTGTTGGGGACATGACGTTATATTGAGGAATGGAGATGGACCTTCATATGGTGTCCAGTATCTCCTCCTCATTTGTTGGGGACATGACGTTATATTGAGGAATGGAGATGGACCTTCATATGGTGTCCAGTATCTCCTCCTCATTTGTTGGGGACATGACGTTATATTGAGGAATGGAGATGGACCTTCATATGGTGTCCAGTATCTCCTCCTCATTTGTTGGGGACATGACGTTATATTGAGGAATGGAGATGGACCTTCATATGGTGTCCAGTATCTCCTCCTCATTTGTTGGGGACATGACGTTATATTGAGGAATGGAGATGGACCTTCATATGGTGTCCAGTATCTCCTCCTCATTTGTTGGGGACATGACGTTATATTGAGGAATGGAGATGGACCTTCATATGGTGTCCAGTATCTCCTCCTCATTTGTTGGGGACATGACGTTATATTGAGGAATGGAGATGGACCTTCATATGGTGTCCAGTATCTCCTCCTCATTTGTTGGGGACATGACGTTATATTGAGGAATGGAGATGGACCTTCATATGGTGTCCAGTATCTCCTCCTCATTTGTTGGGGACATGACGTTATATTGAGGAATGGAGATGGACCTTCATATGGTGTCCAGTATCTCCTCCTCATTTGTTGGGGACATGACGTTATATTGAGGAATGGAGATGGACCTTCATATGGTGTCCAGTATCTCCTCCTCATTTGTTGGGGACATGACGTTATATTGAGGAATGGAGATGGACCTTCATATGGTGTCCAGTATCTCCTCCTCATTTGTTGGGGACATGACGTTATATTGAGGAATGGAGATGGACCTTCATATGGTGTCCAGTATCTCCTCCTCATTTGTTGGGGACATGACGTTATATTGAGGAATGGAGATGGACCTTCATATGGTGTCCAGTATCTCCTCCTCATTTGTTGGGGACATGACGTTATATTGAGGAATGGAGATGGACCTTCATATGGTGTCCAGTATCTCCTCCTCATTTGTTGGGGACATGACGTTATATTGAGGAATGGAGATGGACCTTCATATGGTGTCCAGTATCTCCTCCTCATTTGTTGGGGACATGACGTTATATTGAGGAATGGAGATGGACCTTCATATGGTGTCCAGTATCTCCTCCTCATTTGTTGGGGACATGACGTTATATTGAGGAATGGAGATGGACCTTCATATGGTGTCCAGTATCTCCTCCTCATTTGTTGGGGACATGACGTTATATTGAGGAATGGAGATGGACCTTCATATGGTGTCCAGTATCTCCTCCTCATTTGTTGGGGACATGACGTTATATTGAGGAATGGAGATGGACCTTCATATGGTGTCCAGTATCTCCTCCTCATTTGTTGGGGACATGACGTTATATTGAGGAATGGAGATGGACCTTCATATGGTGTCCAGTATCTCCTCCTCATTTGTTGGGGACATGACGTTATATTGAGGAATGGAGATGGACCTTCATATGGTGTCCAGTATCTCCTCCTCATTTGTTGGGGACATGACGTTATATTGAGGAATGGAGATGGACCTTCATATGGTGTCCAGTATCTCCTCCTCATTTGTTGGGGACATGACGTTATATTGAGGAATGGAGATGGACCTTCATATGGTGTCCAGTATCTCCTCCTCATTTGTTGGGGACATGACGTTATATTGAGGAATGGAGATGGACCTTCATATGGTGTCCAGTATCTCCTCCTCATTTGTTGGGGACATGACGTTATATTGAGGAATGGAGATGGACCTTCATATGGTGTCCAGTATCTCCTCCTCATTTGTTGGGGACATGACGTTATATTGAGGAATGGAGATGGACCTTCATATGGTGTCCAGTATCTCCTCCTCATTTGTTGGGGACATGACGTTATATTGAGGAATGGAGATGGACCTTCATATGGTGTCCAGTATCTCCTCCTCATTTGTTGGGGACATGACGTTATATTGAGGAATGGAGATGGACCTTCATATGGTGTCCAGTATCTCCTCCTCATTTGTTGGGGACATGACGTTATATTGAGGAATGGAGATGGACCTTCATATGGTGTCCAGTATCTCCTCCTCATTTGTTGGGGACATGACGTTATATTGAGGAATGGAGATGGACCTTCATATGGTGTCCAGTATCTCCTCCTCATTTGTTGGGGACATGACGTTATATTGAGGAATGGAGATGGACCTTCATATGGTGTCCAGTATCTCCTCCTCATTTGTTGGGGACATGACGTTATATTGAGGAATGGAGATGGACCTTCATATGGTGTCCAGTATCTCCTCCTCATTTGTTGGGGACATGACGTTATATTGAGGAATGGAGATGGACCTTCATATGGTGTCCAGTATCTCCTCCTCATTTGTTGGGGACATGACGTTATATTGAGGAATGGAGATGGACCTTCATATGGTGTCCAGTATCTCCTCCTCATTTGTTGGGGACATGACGTTATATTGAGGAATGGAGATGGACCTTCATATGGTGTCCAGTATCTCCTCCTCATTTGTTGGGGACATGACGTTATATTGAGGAATGGAGATGGACCTTCATATGGTGTCCAGTATCTCCTCCTCATTTGTTGGGGACATGACGTTATATTGAGGAATGGAGATGGACCTTCATATGGTGTCCAGTATCTCCTCCTCATTTGTTGGGGACATGACGTTATATTGAGGAATGGAGATGGACCTTCATATGGTGTCCAGTATCTCCTCCTCATTTGTTGGGGACATGACGTTATATTGAGGAATGGAGATGGACCTTCATATGGTGTCCAGTATCTCCTCCTCATTTGTTGGGGACATGACGTTATATTGAGGAATGGAGATGGACCTTCATATGGTGTCCAGTATCTCCTCCTCATTTGTTGGGGACATGACGTTATATTGAGGAATGGAGATGGACCTTCATATGGTGTCCAGTATCTCCTCCTCATTTGTTGGGGACATGACGTTATATTGAGGAATGGAGATGGACCTTCATATGGTGTACAGTGTCTCCTCCTCATGTGTTGGTCACATGACATTATATTGAGGAATGGACACACAATGAAACAGTCACCATCCGGACAAATCTTTTGTCTGTTATCGGATAATGTTCCAGAATCACCTTTCTGCACTTATCGTTGGCTGACACGGTACAATATTCTATTACTATAAACCATAACAGACATCACAGTGAATATGGAGGACGGACATGATGGGGGAGTAACTGGGTGTAAATATATATTAATATCCTTTTCTGCCGCCAGTTCCAGCAATGTCTCCTCTCTACTTCCTCCCAAATCACCTCTCACCCGGAACTTCCTACTTACGTGACATCACTTCCTGTCTGCACCTTACATCACTTCCAGGTTTTACATCACTTTCTGTTTGCAAGGTTGCTTCACTTCCTGCGATGGCTTCCTGTCTACGCCTCGCATCACTTTCTCTTTTTGCGTTCCGTGGACAGTAAGCGAGATCTCCTCCTTTGTAAAGAATATAAATATTGGAGCTTGTGTTTGTTTTTTCGCTGAATACTAAATTTGTACATATTTAAAGTCAAACAACATGAAACTTAAAATTATTATAGAGGATTTATAATTAAATTAATTTGTTAAGCCAGATTGAGCTACGGTGTTATTCCAGGGAAATCTCTTACATTCCACTTCCGAGGAGCATTTGACGTCGGAGGTTGTTGGTAGTTGTTGTGTCAATTGAATTAGTGAGTCGGTTGAAACGTGAATTTGAGAGTTGAGGACTTTAGTTTTAGAAATACTTTAAAGTATCCGAATGTTCTTGGAAGCAAATATCATTGTAGGTCTCGTTCAGGGTAAAGAATGTGAGATCTTTGTGGTCACATGACCCGGTGTTTGATGAAGCAAATGTAATTAAACATGTGATACATCGAATCAAAGCGATTGAGTGAAATAGAAGGAGCAGCATGGATGGAATAAAACTTGTCACGGAAAAACCATACTGGGAATAAAAACCATACTGGGAACATGAACTCTACTGGAAGAACCGTACAGAGAAGAACAACCGTACCGAGAGGAACCGTACTGAGGAGAAGAATGGTACTGAGAAGGAGAAACAAACTGAGAGGATGAACCGTACTGAGAAGGAGAACCGTACTGAGAAGAACCGTGCTGAGAAGAAGAACCGTACTGAGAAGAACCATTCGGAGAAGAAGAAGAAGAACCATGCTGAGAAGGAGAACGGTGCTGAGAAGGAGAACGGTGCTGAGGAGGAGAACCGTGCTGAGGAGAAGAACCGTGCTGAGAAGAAGAAGAACCGTGCTGAGAAGAACCGTGCTGAGAAGAACCGTGCTGAGGAGAAGAACTGTGCTGAGGAGGAGAACCGTGCTGAGGAGGAGAACCGTACTGAGGAGGAGAAGCGTACTGAGGAGAAGAACCGTGCTGAGAAGAAGAACCGTGCTGAGAAGGAGAACCGTGCTGAGGAGAAGAACCGTGCTGAGGAGAAGAACCGTGCTGAGGAGAAGAACCGTGCTGAGAAGAAGAACCGTGCTGAGAATAAGAACCGTGCTGAGAAGAAGAACCGTGCTGAGGAGGAGAACCGTGCTGAGAAGATGAACCGTAATGAGGAGAAGAACCGTGCTGAGGAGGAGAACCGTGCTGAGGAGAAGAACCGTGCCGAGGAGAAGAACCGTGCCGAGGAGAAGAACCGTGCCAAGGAGAAGAACCGTGCCGAGGAGAAGAACCGTGCCGAGGAGAAGAACCGTGCCGAGGAGAAGAACCGTGCCGAGGAGAAGAACCGTGCCGAGGAGAAGAACCGTGCTGAGGAGGAGAAACGTGCTGAGGAGAAGAACCGTACCGTATCCTTAGAATGTCATCTGACACATGTGTGGAACTGGACCTTCTGACCTGACCTCATTCCTATCACCAATGGATGACTCTCTATGAACTGAGCTCATTCCCATCACCAATGGATGACTCTCTATGAACTGAGCTCATTCCCATCACCAATGGAGGACTCTCTATGAACTGAGCTCATTCCCATCACCAATGGATGACTCTCTATGACCCGAGCTCATTCCCATCACCAATGGAGGACTCTCTATGACCTGAGCTCATTCCCATCACCAATGGATGACTCTCTATGACCCGAGCTCATTCCCAACACCAATGGAGGACTCTCTATGAACTGAGCTCATTCCCATCACCAATGGAGGACTCTCTATGAACCGAGCTCATTCCCATCACCAATGGAGGACTCTCTATGAACTGAGCTCATTCCCATCACCAATGGAGGACTCTCTTTGAACTGAGCTCATTCCCATCACCAATGGAGGACTCTCTATGAACTGAGCTCATTCCCATCACCAATGGAGGACTCTCTATGATCTGAGCTCATTCCCATCACCAATGGAGGACTCTCTATGAACTGAGCTCATTCCCATCACCAATGGAGGACTCTCTATGAACTGAGCTCATTCCCATCACCAATGGATTACTCTCTATGAACTGAGCTCATTCCCATCACCAATGGATGACTCTCTATGACCTGAGCTCATTCCCATCACCAATGGTGGACTCTCTATGACCTGAGCTCATTCCCATCACCAATGGAGGACTCTCTATGGTATGCGCTCATTCCGATCATGAATCATCTAAGAATTATGTTAATTTCGAAAAAAAATGGACTCAAAACAAAATATTTTAAAATGTGGAACTTTATTTATTTGACAAAGCAGTTAACCCAGCAATTCTTTCCATATATGGATATATATTGGCAGAGTTGAGTTGTACGGGGCCGTCTATGTGAGTGCGGGACAAGTCAGCACTGTGTGTGTACAGGAGCTGATTGCCAGAATGGAATCCCTGCAGACCGATAACTGCCCAAATGTTTCCCCTCCCCCAAATATGCCAATTTGAACATAAGATTATTAGACTGTATAAATTCTGGTGTGCAATAACAGATAATACAAGAAGGATGCTCACTGTTATTTATCTGTTGGTTATTCTTGCCATTCCCCATATGTCCGTCGAACATTAAAAAGGTTGTTAGTCCACATGAATTTTCTGGTGTCGAACGAGTGCCGTTTTCTGAGTAAAACATTTCCCGCACTCTGAACACGAATAAGGCCGCTCACCCGTGTGGATGATCTGGTGTCTAAGAAGTTTTTCTTTCCGAATGAAACCTTTCCCGCACACCGAACATGAATAAGGGCGCTCCCCTGTGTGGCTTCTCTGGTGCCTAACAAGTTTTTCTTTCTGAGCAAAAGATTTCCCGCATTCTAAACATGAATAGGGACGCACACCCGTGTGAATTTTCTGGTGTTGAAGAAGGTTTCCTTTGTCCTTGAAGCCTTTTCCGCACTCTGAACATGAATAGGGGCGTTCATCTGTGTGACTTCTCTGGTGCAAAAGAAGTCTCTCTTTCTGAATGAAACATTTCCCACACTCTGTACACGAAAAAGGACGCTCTCCTGTGTGAGTTCTCTGGTGATTAAGAAGGTGTGCTTTGCGAATGAAAGATTTCCCACATTCGGAACACGAGAAAGGACGCTCACCTGTGTGACTTCTCCGATGATTTACAAGTTCTCCTTTCTGAATAAAACATCTCCCACATTCCTCACATGAATAGGGACGCTCACCCGTGTGAATTCTCCGGTGTTTAAGAAAATTTCCTTTATCATTGAAACTTTTCCCGCACTCTGCACATGAGAAAGGACGCTCCCCTGTGTGAACTCTCTGGTGACTAATAAAGTTTCCTTTCTGAGTGAAGCTCTTTCCACACTCTGAACATGAGAAAGGACGCTCATTCTTGTGACATCTCTGGTGTATAACAAGCTGTCTTTTCTGAGTGAAACCTTTCCCACATTCTAAACATAAATAAGGGCGCTCACCTGTATGACTTCTCTGGTGAATCGCAAGGTACCTTTTCTGAAAGAAACTTTTGCCGCACTCTAAACACGAATAAGGGCGCTCACCGGTGTGAATTTTCTGGTGATTATAAAGGTTTCCTTTCTGAATGAAACTTTTCCCGCACTCTGGACACGAGAAAGGACGCACGCCTGTGTGAACTCTCTGATGGTTAAGAAGCTCTACTTTCTGAATGAAGCTTTTCCCACACTCTGAGCAAGAAAAGGGACGCTCCCCCGTGTGAATTCTCTGGTGCTTAAGAAGGTTTCCTTTGTCGCCAAAACACTTTCCGCACTCTGAACATGAGAAAGGACGCTCACCGGTGTGACTCCTCTGGTGATTGAGAAAGTTTCCTTTCTGATTGAAACTTTTCCCACACTCTGAACACGAGAAAGGACGCTCGCTCTTGTGACCTCTCTGGTGTATAGGAAGCTCTCTTGCTTCTTTGAAAGATGTTGCAAACTCTGAATGTGACAATGAACCCTCTCCAGCGTGATCTCCTTCATGGCTTGAAGACGATTCCTCAGGATTAGATGGATCTCTTGATGTCTCTGAATGGGAAGGTCTATGATGTCCATTATACGTAATGGGATTCACTCCTGGAGAATGTTGTGTGAGGTCATCATCTTTTGCTTTATATTCTGAAGAGACCTTCTTCCAGACATAGTGTCCATCTGTTGGAAACCCAATTTTTAAATGTTATATTGTAAGTATTCTTCATGCCATTGACTCAAAATATCTTATATACTGAGGAATGGAGATGGACCTTCATATGGTGTCCAGTATCTCCTCCTCATTTGTTGGTCACATGACGTTATATTGAGGAATGGAGATGGACCTTCATATGGTGTACAGTATCTCCTCCTCATTTGTTGGTCACATGACGTTATATTGAGGAATGGAGATGGACCTTCATATGGTGTACAGTATCTCCTCCTCATTTGTTGGTCACATGACGTTATATTGAGGAATGGAGATGGACCTTCATATGGTGTACAGTATCTCCTCCTCATTTGTTGGTCACATGACGTTATATTGAGGAATGGAGATGGACCTTCATATGGTGTACAGTATCTCCTCCTCATTTGTTGGTCACATGACGTTATATTGGGGAATGGAGATGGACCTTCACATGGTGTACAGTATCTCCTCCTCATTTGTTGGGATCTTGGATAGTGTTGAAATTACATTCTTCTAGAAATCACTGAAGCACTGGATATTTTTTTTTGTGGGAGGGGGAGGGGTGTATAAATGCATGTTTCTAATTTTCAACTCTTGCAATTATCTAAATACATACTTTATCCTTATAAACGTAAAATAAATCTTCATTTTCCTTTTACTTACTGAAGGCGGTATAAAGAGAAGATTCCTCCTGTTTACTCTTCACAATCATCTCCCCCTCCTCCATAGACTGCTGAGCTCCACTCACCAACGTCTCTTCTTCTTCCTCTTTAACCTCAACTTTCATGTCTTTCAGTTTTCCACCCTAAACACCAAAAAATGATTTAAAAAAATACAAACTGGAAAAATTAGTTTCCAATAATAAAATATTGTACATATTATTCTCATGGTTTAGAATATTCTTCGAGTTCTATTGCCCAGACTCCTCTACCTGATCATGGTGGGGGATGGTGAGATCTTCCTGTGTGGAATCCCGGGAATACAGAGGACCTCCCTCCTCCATAGACTGCTGAGCTCCACTCACCAACGTCTCTTCTTCTTCTGTTTTAATTTCAACTTTGATGTCTTTCGGTTCTTCATCCTAAACCCCGAAGATGATGGAATATGTTTGTAAAAATAGGTACAAAAGATTACATAGGAGAATGTCCTCTCGTAGTTTAGAATATATTTAGGTCTACATGGTCAGTCCCACCTACCTGATCATGGTGGGGGACGGTGAGATCTTCCTGGGTGGAGTCCCGGGAATACAGAGGGCGGGGACATCTCTCTGGTGGGTTCCTCTTACTGGATCCATCTGTAGGGAACACACACACTGACTGAATACATTGTTTCTATGTGTGTATCAGATGATGGGGGATGTAGGCGGAGCCTCCGTACTGCTCTCTCCTCTTACCCGGTGATGTGAGGGGCGGGGCATTCTCCATCACCACGTCCTTGTAGAGATCCCGGTGTCCTTCTAGATACTCCCACTCCTCCATGGAGAGATAGACAGAGACATCCTGACACCTTATAGGAACCTGACACACACAATGATACCGTCACCACCCAGACACAACCCTTGTCTGTTCCTGGATCATGTCCCAGAATTCCCGGCACCGCTCACCTCTCCCGTCAGCAGACCAGTGATCTTCTTGGCTCTGTTTTCTTCTGTTGTCAGGCGGTGAGGTGGAGGCTTGCGGGAGTTAATGGTTTCGCACATACGTAGGTTGAAAATAGACGCAAGCCCATGGAGTTCAACCTATGTCGGCCTATCGGACGTTTCCTTTACTTTGTCATTCGGTGTAAACAAAATATGATGAAGTTACCTCATGTATCTCCTCGCTAATCCCCTCCAAGTCCTCTGTCACTTGGAACTTCCTATTTTTTAGGTTGCGTCATTTCCTGTCTGCTTGTGACATCACTTCCCACGCTAATAAGTCGGATCGCCATCCTGTGGAGAATGTAAATACTGCAGCCAACGTTGTCCTTCTGCACATCAGAAGCTGCAGCACGGCGCCGCCTTCAATTTTGCTGAGTATATTACACCTCACGTAAATGTCGGCGATTCTTTCTATAAACACTTCAGACCTTGGTTCTCAACTGGTGGGTGGTGACCCAAAAGTGGGTTGAAACCCCCCTATGTTCAGTGGGTCACCACATGGCTTCCACTTTTCTAGGCAAGAGGCTCTTCTGCCTCCCCCTAGCTCAACACTGCCAGTTCTCGTGCCAAGCAGCCATTCAAAATATACTGCCCGGTGCCGAGTTGGGGTTGGCTGGGGCTATGGCCTCCAAGGAGCTCCATCCATACATTCATTGCTTACAGCTTGAGGTGGGGTTGGCTGGGGCTATGGCCTCCAAGGAGCTCCATCCATACATTCATTGCTTACAGCTTGAGGTGGGGTTGGCTGCGGCTATGGCCTCCAAGGAGCTCCATCCATACATTCATTGCTTACAGCTTGAGGTGGGGTTGGCTGGGGCTATGCTTCCAAGGAGCTCCATCCATACATTCATTGCTTACAGCTTGAGGTGGGGTTGGCTGGGGCTATGCTTCCAAGGAGCTCCATCCATACATTCATTGCTTACAGCTTGAGGTGGGGTTGGCTGGGGCTATGGCCTCCAAGGAATGTAATAAAATATTTCAATGTCCTTTTATGAGATCGGCTGATGTAGTCATAGTCTTTCCATCTAGAAAGTCATAGAGTCCGGAGTTTGATGAATCAAATATACCAAACACTACTCGTCTATGATATAATGTGTAGGTGGTTCGGGTGAAATGGAAACAACTGCTTAGAGGGCATATAACTCGGCACGGGACACCCACTAAGGAGTTTCAGTAGATAAGATATGTTTTCCTCAATAGTAAAAGTGAGCATGGAGACAAGACACGGGGTGGTCATCTTCTGTCATCGATGTTTCTCAAAGGGCAAGTTATTTTTATATCAGCTGACAAGTGCGGGAAACTGGACCTTCTGGACTCTGAAAACCACTGATGATGATGATGATGACGATGACTAAGAAATTATGGAACCCATCACTGTGACCATGAGGAGGATAGCCAAGGTGGTGGCAATTTTAATATTCTATATGGCTCCATACTGAGAAGGAGGACCGTGCTGAGAAGATGAACCGTACTGTATCCTTAGAATTTCATCTGACACATGAACTGGACCTTCTGACCTGACCTCATTCCCATCACCAATGGATTACTCTCTATGAACTGAGCTCATTCCCATCACCAATGGAGGACTCTCTATGAACCAAGCTCATTCCTATCACCAATGGAGGACTCTCTATGACCTGAGCTCATTCCCATCACCAATGGAGGACTCTCTATGAACCGAGCTCATTCCCATCACCAATGGATGACTCTCTATGATCTGAGCTCATTCCCATCACCAATGGATGACTCTCTATGAACCAAGCTCATTCCTATCACCAATGGAGGACTCTCTATGTACTGAGCTCATTCCCATCACCAATGGAGGGCTCTCTATGAACTGAGCTAATTCCCATCACCAATGGAGGACTCTCTATGAACTGAGCTCATTCCCATCACCAATGGAGGACTCTCTATGAACTGAGCTCATTCCCTTCACCAATGGAGGACTCTCTATGAACTGAGCTCATTCCCATCACCAATGGAGGACTCTCTATGAACCGAGCTCATTCCCATCATCAATGGAGAACTCTCTATGAACGGAGCTCATTCCAATCATCTAAGAATTATGGTTATTTCTAAAAAAAAAATGGCCTTAAAACTGAATATTGTAAATGGTGAAACTTTATTTTACAAAGCTGTTAACACACAATAAAATCTAAAGTAAATCTCACATAGCAGTAATAGAAAATTCATAGTTGTTAATCTTCTATTGGTTACTCCTTCCACACTCCCCATAGGTTCCTCTGAACAATAATAAGGTTGTTAGTCCACATGTGTTTTCTGGTGTTGAACAAGTGCTCGTTTCTGAGCGTAACTTTTCCCGCACTTTAAACACGGATAAGGCCGCTCACCCGTGTGAGTGATCTGGTGTCTAACAAGTTTTTCTTTCCGAGTGAAAGATTTCCCGCACACCGAACATGAATACGGACGCTCCCCTGTGTGACTTCTTTGGTGTATGAGAAGTTTTTCTTTCTGAGCAAAAGATTTCCCGCATTCTAAACATGAATAGGGACGCACACCTGTGTGAACTTTCTGGTGCTGAAGAAGGCTTCCTTTGCCCTTGAAGCTTTTCCCGCACTCTGAACATGAATAGGGACGCTCATCCGTGTGCGTTCTCTGGTGTAGAAGAAGCTTATCTTTCTGAATGAAACATTTCCCACACTCTGGACACATAAAAGGACGCTCTCCTGTGTGAATTTTCTGGTGATCATGGAAGTGTGCTTTGTGAATGAAAGATTTCCCACACTCTGAGCATGTGAAAGGATACTCACCTGTGTGACTTCTCTGGTGATTTACATATGCTCCTCTCTGAACAAAAGATTTCTCACACTCCTCACATGAATAGGGACGCTCACCCGTGTGAATTCTCTGGTGTTTAAGAAAGTTTCCTTTATCGTTGAAACTTTTTCCGCACTCTGCACATGAGAAAGGTCGCTCCCCTGTGTGAACTCTCTGGTGACTAAGAAAGTTGCCTTTCTGAGTGAAACTCTTCCCACACTCTGAACATGAGAAAGGACGCTCATTCTTGTGACATCTCTGGTGTATAACAAGCAGTCTTTTCTGAGAGAAAGATTTCCCGCAGTCTGAACATAAATAAGGGCGCTCACCCGTGTGACTTCTCCGGTGAATGGCAAGGTGTCTTTTTTCAAAGAAACTTTTGCCGCACTCTAAACAGGAATAAGGACGCACACCTGTGTGAATTTTCTGGTGACTTTGGAGGTTGCCTTTCCGAGTGAAACTTTCCCCGCACACTTGACACGAGAACGGACGCTCGCCTGTGTGGATTGTCTGGTGGTTGTAAAGGGCTCCTTTCTGAGTGAAGCTTTTCCCGCACTCTGAACATGAGAAAGGTCGTTGACTCTTGTGACCTCTCTGACGTATAGGAAGCTCTGTTGTTTCTTTGAAAGATTTTCCAGACACGGAGGACAATGAACTCTCTGCTGTCTGAACTCCTTCCTGCTTGGAAGAAGATTCATTGGGATCAGATGGCTCTGTTGGTCTCTCCGCACTCTGAGATCTCAGATGGAAGTCTGAAGTCATGTGATGTGATGGATTCGAAGATTCCTCAGGATTAGATGGATCTGTTGATCTCTCCGCACTGTGAGGACCTTGGTGGACATCTGAAGTCATGTGATGTGATTGATCAGAAGGTTCCTCAGGATTAGAGGGATCCATTGATGTCTCTGAATGGGAAGGTCTGCGATGTCTATTATGCGTGATGGGATTCACTCCCGTAGAATGTTGTGTGATGTCATCATCATCTTCTGCTTTATACTCCGAAGAGACCTTCTTCTGGACATAGTGTCCATCTGTTGGAAAACCAATTTTGATCATGTTATTTATTACTTTTCATGCCTTTTTGATACCCAATGGTGGTATTTTCTGGCATGATGCCACACCAGAGAGGCGGCGGGAGTGAAAAGAGCTGGACAAGTGGCGGCGCTACTGGTGTGGGAAAAGAGGGGCTCGGGGCTCATAGAGAACCGGGTTGACTCCTCAGTCTACGGGAGGGATGGGTTAAGTCTAAACGGGGACGGAGCAGGACTTTTGAGGGACACAATGGTTAGAAGTCTGGAGGAGCTAGAAAGTGAGGAGGACTTTGACAGAAACGTGAATGGACAGGTCACATGACCCGGCAACCCTTGTAATTATTTAAATACATTACTTTATACTCATAAATGTGAACTTTGTATTCAATTTGTGTTCATGACTTACTGAGGGCGATATGTAGAGAAGATTCCTCCTGTTCACTCTCCATCATCACCTCCCCCTCCTCCATAGACTGCTGAGCTCCTCCCACCAACATCTCTTCTTCTTCCTCTTTAACCTCAACTTTCATGTCTTCCAGTTCTTCATCCTAAAACCCCAAAAATAACATCTGGAAATTGAGTTTCCAATAATAAAATATTGTACATAGAAATCCAAATCTCATAGTTCAGTATATTCCCCGAGTTCTATTGCCCAGTCCCACCTACCTGATCATGGTGGGGGACGGTGAGATCTTCCTGTGTGGGATCCCGGGAATACAGAGGACCTCCCTCCTCCATAGACTGCTGAGCTCCACTCACCAACGTCTCTTCTTCTTCCTCTTTAATTTCAGCTTTGACGTCTTTCAGTTCTTCATCCTAAAACCCCAAAAAAGATCAAATATAACATCTGGAAAAGTAGAGCTGCCAACAATAAGAGATATAGGAGATGTCATCTCATACTTTCCAACAACTTCTGGTTTTCTCTTTCATAGACCCACCTACCTGATCATGGTGGGGGACGGTGAGATCTTCCTGGGTGGAGTCCCGGGAATACAGAGGACGGGGACATCTCTCTGGTGGGTTCCTCTTACTGGATCCATCTGTAGGAAACACACACACTGACTGAGTACATTGTTTCTATGTGTGTATCAGATGATGGGGGATGTAGGCGGAGCCTCCGTACTGCTCTCTCCTCTTACCCGGTGATGTGAGGGGCGGCTCATTCTCCATCATCGATCACCCGTCAAAAAACATTGAATTCTGTTGCTTATTTATTGAAGAATCATGTCACGAGCGTCATTTAGGCCACGCAGGGTCTCTTCTTCAGGGCAACTATGTTTGAGATGTGTCTGGTCTATAAGCTGACGGCTCTGGAACAAAATATCATGATATTACCTCATCAATCTTCAGATATCTCCACACTAATCCCTAACAAGTCATCTCTCACTCGGGAACTTCCTATTTTTAGGCTACGTCATTTCCTTTTTGTTATCTGACATCGCTTCCTGTCTGCTCATGACATCACTTCCCTTTGTTTGCGCTCTGTGCTTATAAGTGAGATCACCATCTTGTGGAGAATGTAAATAATGCAGCTTATGGTGTTCCCATCACCAATGGAGGACTCTCTATGAACTGAGCTCATTCCCATCACCAATGGAGGACTCTCTATGAACTGAGCTCACTCCCATCACCAATGGAGGACTCTCTATGATCTGAGCTCATTCCCATCACCAATGGAGGACTCTCTATGAACCGAGCTCATTCCCATCACCAATGGAGGACTCTCTATGAACTGAGCTCATTCCCATCACCAATGGATGACTCTCTATGAACTGAGCTCATTCCCATCACCAATGGATGACTCTCTATGAACCGAGCTCATTCCCATCACCAATGGAGAACTCTCTATGAACTGAGCTCATTCCCATCACCAATGGATGACTCTCTATGAACTGAGCTCATTCCCATCACCAATGGAGGACTCTCTATGATCTGAGCTCATTCCCATCACCAATGGATGACTCTCTATGAACCGAGCTCATTCCCATCACCAATGGAGGACTCTCTATGAACTGAGCTCATTCCCATCACCAATGGAGGACTCTCTATGACCTGAGCTCATTCCCATCACCAATGGAGGACTCTCTATGAACCGAGCTCATTCCCATCACCAATGGAGGACTCTCTATGATCTGAGCTCATTCCCATCACCAATGGAGGACTCTCTATGATCTGAGCTCATTCCCATCACCAATGGAGGACTCTCTATGAACCGAGCTCATTCCCATCACCAATGGAGGACTCTCTATGAACTGAGCTCACACCAATCATCTAAGAATTATGGTTATTTAAAAAAAATAAAAAAATTGACTCACAACAGAATATTGTAAATGGTGAAACTTTATTTTACAAAGCTGTTAACACACAATAAAATCTAAAGTAAATCTCACATAGCAGTAATAGAAAATTCATAGTTGTTAATCTTCTATTGGTTACTCCTTCCACACTCCCCATAGGTTCCTCTGAACAATAATAAGGTTGTTAGTCCACATGTGTTTTCTGGTGTTTAACAAGTGAATTTTTCTGAGCGTAACTTTTCCCGCACTTCGAACACGAATAAGGCCGCTCCCCTGTGTGGGTGATCTGGTGTGTGAGAAGTTTTTGTTTCCGAATGAAACCTTTCCCACACACTGAACATGAATACGGACGCTCCCCCGTGTGAATTCTTTGGTGTATGAGAAGTTTTTCTTTCTGAGCAAAAGATTTCCCGCACTCTAAACATGAATAAGGACGCACACCTGTGTGAATTTTCTGGTGCTCCAGAAGGCTTGCTTTGCCCTTGAAGCTTTTCCCACACTCTGAACATGAATAGGGACGCTCATCTGTGTGCGTTCTCTGGTGTAGAAGAAGCTTATATTTCTGAATGAAACATTTCCCGCACTCTGAACACATATAAGGACGCTCTCCTGTGTGAATTTTCTGGTGATCATGGAACAGTCTTTTGTGATTAAAACATTTCCCGCACTCTGAGCATGTGAAAGGATACTCACCTGTGTGAATTCTCTGGTGATTTACATATGCTGCTCTCTGAACAAAAGATTTCCCGCACTCCTCACATAAATAAGGGCGCTCACCCGTGTGATTTCTCTGGTGAATGGCAAGTTGCCTTTTCTGAAAGTAACTTTTGCCGCACACTAAACATGAATAAGGACGCACACCTGTGTGAAATGTCTGGTGAACTTGGAGGCTGCCTTTCCGGAAGAAACTTTTCCCGCACACTGGACACGAGAACGGACGCTCGCCTGTGTGGATTTTCTGGTGGTTATTAAGGGCTCCTTTCTGAGTGTAGCTTTTCCCGCACTCTGTACATGAGAAACGTTGTTCACCCTTGTGACCTCTCTCGGGTGTAGACACAGAGGGCAATGAACTCTCTGCTGTGTGAACTCCTTCCTGCTTGGAAGAAGATTCATTGGGATCAGATGGATCTGTTGATCTCTCCGCACGCTGAGATCTCAGATGGAAGTCTGAGGTCATGTGATGTGATGGATCAGAAGGTTCCTCAGGATTAGAGGGATCCATTGATGTCTCTGCATGGGAAGGTCTGTGATGTCTATTATGAGTAATGAGATTCACTCCCGGAGAATGTTGTGTGATGTCATCATCATCTTCTGCTTTATATTCTGAAGAGACCTTCTTCTGGACATAGTGTCCATCTGTTGGAAAACCAATTTTGATCATGTTATTTATTACTTTTCATGCCTTTTTGATACCCAATGGTGGTATTTTCTGGCATGATGCCACACCAGAGAGGCGGCGGGAGTGAAAAGAGCTGGACAAGTGGCGGCGGTACTGGTGTGGGAAAAGAGGGGCTCAGGTTCATAGAGAACTGGTTTGACTTCTCGGTCTACGGGAGGGATGGGCTGCGTGTAAACGGGGACGGAGCAGAACTTTGAAGGACACAATGGTTAGAAGGCTGGAGGACCTTGAATAGAATCGGGTATAATAGACGGAGGGCAAAGGTATAGAGGGGTGTAATATAAGGGGGGTCAATGGAGTCGGTAAGGAACTTGCATAGATACAGAAAAGAGTTGCCATTTGGGAATGACCAGCACCAATTTGGAAGGTAAGTTCACCAATGGTAGAAGTCTGGAGGAGCTGGAACGTGAGGAGGACTTTGGCCGAAACGTGACTGCACAGGTCACATGATAACATAGACACCCAGACAGGTGTGTGCAGCCAATCCCAGGAACGCCTCTGACTTGTGGCTTATGCCCTGCCATGCTCACACCATAAGCTTGGGCTTGCTTTCGGCGTCCCCCGCCGCATCCATGGGAACCGGTGACGCCGATCCCGGCGTGGACTGTATTTACAGCAATTGTTTTACCAATGGTGGGATTGTGACGTCATTAGGACGTCACATGATCGCGGCAGACTTGGGGATTGGCTTATTTCCACAGTACCTTGTGTGTGTGTATATATGTATATGGTTTCACTTTCGTTTTGCATCACTCATTTTGCCTGATGAAGGGAATCCTGTGAGACCCCCCGAAACGTTGCTTTTTGATGCATCGCGTGTCAATAAACAGACGCCATTGATTCATCACACGGAGTGCCGGTGTCCTTGTTATCATGTGATGATAGACGACTGCCGCGCCCCCGTCTTTTATATGGAACAGCGTTTTTTAGTGCGATGGGTTGATGGACTGTGGACAGGTCACATGACCCAACAACCCTTGTGATTATTTAAATACATCACTTTGTACTCCTAAATGTGAACTTTGTATTCCATTCATGTTCATGACTCACTTGTGTCCGTATGTAGAGAAGATTCATCCTGTTCACTTTCCATCATCATCTCCCCCTCCTCTATAGACTGCTGAGCTCCTCCCACCAACGTCTCTTCTTCTTCCGTTTTAATCTCAACTTTCATGTCTTTCAGTTCTTCACCCTAAAACCCCCAAAAAGTAACATCTGGAAAATTGAGTTTCCAATAATAAAATATTGTACATAGAATGTCAAATCTCATCGTTCAGAATATTCTTTTGAGTTCTATTGCCCAGTCCCACCTACCTGACCATGGTGGGGGACGGTGAGATCTTCCTGGGTGGGATCCCGGGAATACAGAGGACCTCCCTCCTCCATAGACTGCTGAGCTCCACTCACCAACGTCTCTTCTTCTTCCGTTTTAATCTCAACTTTCATGTCTTTCAGTTCTTCATCCTAAAACCCCAAAAAAGATCAAATATAACATCTGGAAAAGTAGAGCTGCCAACAATAAGAGATATAGGAGATGTCATCTCATCCTTTCCAACAACTTCTGTTTTTCTCTTTCCCAGACCCAGCTACCTGGTGATGGTGGGGGAGGGTGAGATCTTCCTGGGTGGGATCCCGGGAATACAGAGGACGGGGACATCTCTCTGGTGGGTTCCTCTTACTGGATCCATCTGTAGGAAACACACACACTGACTGAATACATTGTTTCTATGTGTGTATCAGATGATGGGGGATCTAGGTGGAGCCTCCGTACTGCTCCACAAAGTCTCCTCTTACACAGATATGGAGAACAGATGCTCCATCACGATGTCCTTGTAGAGATCATCTGACTTGATGATGGTCTACATCTCACGGTGAAGGTCTACAGACCCTCAATCATCACTCCATATACCTGAATAGTTTCTGTATTAATGTCCATTACTCACCTTTGATGGTATCTAGAGAAGGTTCCTCTTGTTTGATGGCTTCCCTCATCTCATGTGACATAGAACTGTGACCTGTTCCCTCCATAGTGTCTGTTACTTACTTGTGTTGATCGGTAGAGAAATGTCATCCTGATCACTTTTCATCATCATCCCGACCTCCTCCGTGGACGGCCGGTCACCCCCCACATACGTCTCCACTGCTTCCTCTTTAACCTCAGCTTTGATATTGTTCCGTTCTTCACCCTAAACCCCAAAAATAATAGAAAACATCTCATAAAGCTGAACTCCGGGGAGATAGAAAAGACACAAAGGAATGCAGCTCTGTATTTGTTAATTTATTTTGTATGTCAGCAATGTAGAGTAACTACGGGAATGTGACCTGGTGTCATCCTCCCGCAAAGTTCAGATTGACTTCTGTGTTCTATACACCGATTCCCACCTACCTGGTGATGGTGGGGGAGGGTGAGATCTTCCTGGGTGGGATCCCGGGAATACAGAGGACGGTGACATCTCTCTGGTGGGTTCCTCTTACTGGATCCATCTGTAGGAAACACACACACTGACTGAATACATTGTTTCTATGATGTAGACGTGATCTCACTTGATGATGTGAAGGTCTACAGATCCTCAATCATCAGTCCAATCCATATACATGAACGGTTTCTGAATGTTTATTACTCACTTGTGTTTATATCTAGAGAAGTTTCCTCCGGCTTAGTTGTCACCATCATCCAGACCTTCTCCATAGTCTGCTGATAATTCATCACAGACGTCTCTTCTTCCTCTTTAACCTCAACTTTCATATCCCTTCGTTTTTCATGCTAAACCAACAAAATTACAGTAAATATCTTTCAATTGTGGGCACTGATCACCTAAAACATACAGAGGAATGTAATATCAAAGTCTAGAGTGACTACTTGGTCCTCAGTCCCATCTACCTGATCATGGTGGGGGAGGGTGAGATCTTCCTGGGTGGAGTCCCGGGAATACAGGGGGCGGGGACATCTCTCTGGTGGGTTCTGGGGGCGGGGACATCTCTCTGGTGGGTTCCTCTTACTGGATCCATCTGTAGGAAACACACACACTGACTGAATACATTGTTTCTATGTGTGTATCTGAATCTAGGTGGACCCGTCGTACTTAAGTCTGCTTTATAATATATTTGAGGGAGATGTAGACGTGATCTCACTTGATGATGTGAAGGTCTACAGATCCTCAATCATCAGTCCAATCCATATACATGAACGGTTTCTGAATGTTTATCACTCACTTGTGTTTATATCTACGGAAGTTTCCTCTGGCTTAGTTGTCACCATCATCCCGACCTTCTCCATAGTCTGCTGATAATTCATCACAGATGTCTCTTCTTCTTCCTCTTTAACCTCAACTTTCATATCCCTTCGTTTTTCATGCTAAACCAACAAAATTACAGTAAATATCTTTCAATTGTGGGCACTGATCACCTAAAACATACAGAGGAATGTAATGTCCAGAGTGACTACTTGACCCTCAGCCCCACCTACCTGATCATGGTGGGGGATGGTGAGATCTTCCTGGGTGGGGTCCCGGGAATACAGGGGGCGGGGACATCTCTCTGGTGGGTTCCTCTTACTGGATCCATCTGTAGGAAACACACACACTGACTGAATACATTGTTTCTATGTGTGTATCAGGTGATGGGGGATGTAGGTGGAGCCTCCGTACTGCTCTCTCCTATTACCCGGTGATGTGAGGGGCGGCTCATTCTCCATCACCACGTCCTTGCAGAGATCCCGGTGTCCTCCTAGATACTCCCACTCCTCCATCATCGATCACCAGTCAAAAAACATTGGATTCTTTTGCTTATTTATTGAAAAATCATGTCACGAGCGTCATTTAGGCCACGTTTCGGGGTCACGCAGGGTCTCTTCATCGGGGTTTAAGATGTATCTGGTCTATAAGCTGAGGGCTCTGGAACAAAATATCATGATATTACCTCATCTATCTTCAGATATCTCCACACTAATCCCTAACAAGTCATCTCTCACTCGAGAAACTTCCCACTTTTAGGCGACGTCATTTCCCTTTTGTTATCTGACATCGCTTCCTGTCTGCTCATGACATCACTTCCTGTCTGCTCATGACATCACTTCCCTTTGTTTGCGCTCTGTGCTTATAAGTGAGATCACCATCTTGTGGAGAATGTAAATTTTGCAGCTTATGGTGTTCTTCTGTGCGTCAAAAGCTGCGTCACGGCTCAGTCCTCACTTTTGTTGAATATGTTTCACCTCAAACAAAACCCGGAGATTAACTAAAAATAATAAAAACAATATTTTGAATTTTAAATGCTTTTATAAATATAGACAGGGCCTTTTGGGGGGCGGGGGAATTTAAAAAAATGTTTTGTTTGTTTGTTTTTTTTCATTTTATGCTTCTTTAATTTTTTTTTATTAGTTTTTTGTTGTTTTTTTTACACTTAGCAATAAAGTTATCACATGGGGGGAAGAAGCTCCCTAAGCGATAGCCAGTTTACATGACAGGTCCTCTTTATGGAGACATCAGCGGTCTCCCAGACCCCCTAATGTCACCTAGGGACCCCTCAGAGATCAGAGGCATGGAGCAGACATCTGCTTCACCAGCTTCTCCCCGCCTTCTGTAGCTTCCTGCATTCGGGGACCGGAGAGGAGATCGTAGGGGAGATTGTGTGCTGATCTCCCAGCCGCGCCGGTCCCGGCCTGCACCGGTTCACAGCCGATCTCGGGATCGGCAACAGCATTGAGAGCGCAGGGGGGACCGCAGCTAATACAAGCTATCGGGCTGGCATGTAAAGCTCCTAGCCGGCCGTTTCATTACAATCGTCGGCCGGGAAGCTGCTCGTCTCTGGCTCTGGCGTCCTCTCGTCTGCGAGCGGATTTTTCAAGCCCTGAATATATGTATTGTGGCAATGCCAGGGTGTAGTATGGCGACTATGGCACCCAGGACTCTCGGCCAGAGGGGCTGAGAGGGTCCAGAATGTGAACCATTTTATAAGGAAGAACCTGGCCTTGCAGATTCTTCCGGGTTTTCCTAACTGTAGCCGGGATCTGGAGCTCTGGGTGGGATGAGATCTCCAGTCCCGGGGTCAGGTGTTGCCTGGGCTGATCAGGTGGCTGAGAGCAGCCGCATTAGGAAGCCGGCCCAGAGCTTAGAGGAGAGTCGTGGGTGTGCAGGAGGGGGCACATATCCACAGGCCGACCACGCTGTGTGCGCGAGCACAAGTGACACAGCCAGGAAGGCTGGGAGTGGTCCAGAGGGTCGGGGACCCTGAGAGACTGAGAGAGACAGTGACCCACGAGGGGTGAATACCGAAACCGCTCGGAGCTGAGGAAAGCTGCTGAGCAATACTTAGCAGAAATACGGTAAAGTCCTGGGACTATCACACAAGGAGTGTATGGGACAGACAAGAGGTCGGTGAGACCAAAATACAACGTTTTGATGAAAGTCCAATGAACTGTTCTGTTTGAGTCATGCTGAAGAAAGGCGAGTCATGTGGTGAAGTTCATGGACTGCTGACCTCTGAATGAAGACCGTCCTTGTATGTTAAAGTCGGCTTCAGGAGTGGTCACTTAGCCGACCGATGAGTGGAAATGGATCTTCTGGAATCTGAAAGCTTCTGATGATGACTTCCATATCACCGATGAAGATAATGATTGTGAAACCCAACCTTCTGGACTCTCTATGATCTGAGCTCATTCCCATCACCAATGGAGGACTCTCTATGACCCGAGCTCATTCCCATCACCAATGGATGACTCTCTATGAACCGAGCTCCAATGGAGGACTATCTATGATCTGAGCTCATTCCCATCACCAATGGAGGACTCTCTATGAACCGAGCTCCAATGGAGGACTCTCTATGAACCGAGCTCATTCCCATCACCAATGGAGGACTCTCTATGAACTGAGCTCATTCCCATCACCAATGGAGGACTCTCTATGAACCGAGCTCATTCCCATCACCAATGGAGGACTCTCTATGACCTGAGCTCATTCCCATCACCAATGGAGGACTCTCTATGAACTGAGCTCATTCCCATCACCAATGGAGGACTCTCTATGAACTGAGCTCATTCCCATCACCAATGGAGGACTCTCTATGAACTGAGCTCATTCCCATCACCAATGGATGACTCTCTATGAACCGAGCTCATTCCCATCACCAATGGAGGACTCTCTATGAACCGAGCTCATTCCCATAACTCATCATCTAAGAATTCTGGTAATTTGTAAAAGAAAAACACGACTCAGAACAGAACCTTGTAGTCTGGAAGATGTTTTATTTCTTTTACAGAATAAGAATAATTGAGTAACACAAAATAGAAGAAAAATAAAAAAACGTTTAATGGTAATTTTGCCAGTTTCTTAAACAAAAAGAACAATGTGAAGAAGTAGC
The DNA here is from genome assembly GCF_000935625.1 of Nanorana parkeri. NCBI lineage: Eukaryota > Metazoa > Chordata > Amphibia > Anura > Dicroglossidae > Nanorana > Nanorana parkeri. The sequence goes on along the minus strand of NW_017309249.1, from coordinate 7,553 downwards.
CAATATCAACCAAAAGTGAGTGTTGTCCGTGTATTTCCATACATGGTCATATATTAGCACTTTTTAGTTGTATGGGGCCGTCTGTGCGGGAAAAGTCAGCACTGTGTGTTTAGAGAAGATTACTAGAACGGAATCCGCACAGACCAATAACTATCACATCACGGGTCTAAAACGTCATATTTTTTTTAATCCTGTCCCCAAATACACCAAATTGAACATAAAAAGAGTATCAACCTGTGTCAGCTTACTGTTGCGCAATAAGTGGCTTTCTGTAATTGAAATGTTTTCTGCATTCTGAATATAAGAAAGGACGTTCACTTCTGTTATTTTTTTGCCATGCTCCCCATAAAAGGTTTGTTAGTCCATGTTAATTCTCTGGTGTAGAACAGATGGACTTCTCTGGCAAACATTTCCCGCACGAAAGACATACCTAAGAACTCTCACCTGTGTGACTTCTTTGGTGCCTACGAAGCTGTCCTTTCTGAATGAAACATTTCCCACAATCTGAACATGAATAAGGACGTTCACCCGTGTGAATCATCTGGTGTCTAAGAAGGTCTGCTTTCTGAGTGAAACATTTTCCGCACTCTGAACATGAGAAACAACGTTCTCTGGTGTGACTTCTCTGGTGTCGATAAAGGCATGCTTTGCGATAGAAACTTTTCCCGCACAATGAACATGAAAAAGGACGCTCTCCTGTGTGGCTTCTCTGGTGTCTAATAAGGTCTATTTTCCTATAGAAAGATTTTCCGCACTCTGAACATGAGAAAGGGCGCTCGCCTGTGTGAATTCTCTGGTGTTTAAGAAGCTCTCCTTTCTGAGTGAAAGATTTGCCGCACTCTGGACATGAGAAAGGACGCTCGCCCGTGTGTATTCTCTGGTGTTGAAGAAGTACTTGTTTTGTAGAGAAACACTTTCCACACACTGCACATAAATATGGACGCTCGCCTCTGTGACCTTTCTGGTGCTTAACAAGGCCTCCTTTTCCAATGAAACTTTTCCCGCACTCCGTACAGAAAAAAGGGCGCTCACCCGTGTGGCTTTTCTGGTGACTGATGAGATCTCCTTTGTGAATGAAACATTTATCACACTCTGAACAAGAGAAAGGACGCTCACCCGTGTGAGTTCTCTGGTGTTTCAGAAGGTGCCCTTTTCTAATGAAACATTTTCCGCACTCTGAACATGAAAAAGGACGCTCGCCCGTATGAGTTCTCTGGTGAATAAGCAGATCTGCTTTCTGAATGAAACCTTTCCCACACTCTGGACATGAATATGGACGCTCACCTGTGTGAAGTCTCTGGTGTCTAATAAGACCTACTTTCTCGGTGAAACTTTTCTCGCACTCTGAGCACGAGAAAGGACGCTCACCCGTGTGGCTTCTCTGATGTCTGAGAAGCTGTCTTGTTGTTTTGAAAGATTTCCCGCACTCTGAACATGAGAATGAACTCTTTCCTGTGTGATCTCCTTCATGGCTTACAGAAGACTCCTCAGGATTAGAGGGAGCCATTGATGTCTCTGAATGGGAAGGTCTGTGATGTCTATTAGGAGTAATGGGATTCACCCCGGGAGAATGTTGTGTGATGTCATCATCTTCGGCATTACAATTGGAAGCTACAGTAGAATGCCGATCAGATCTTCTCCTATTCCGGACATCACGTCCATCTGTAGGAAATCAATTTTTTGCAAAAAATGAGTAGGTTTCATATGTTTACTTCGGTCAGACGGTCACAAGAAATAGTAAGTACCCCCCCTCCCCTCTGGAAATTGTTCACGTCTTTGAATGGACAAATATCAGTTCCTCCAGATGAAGGTGATCTATGGCCATACAAGAACATGGGACCTTTTCAATAATAATATCAACAGATGTCATGGTGCGGAAAAGGTAAATACACCCTGGGCCTCAGAATCCAATCTTGCCCCTCTGTAGAATAAATTATCTCTTGTAGGCATTTTGCCCTCCCGTCTCTGGGAAATGTTCGACCGCTTTCCCGTACAAAACTCTTTCCTTTGCCAAGATCTTTGTGAGTTTTCTTGCAGGAACTGCCCATTTGAAAATCTCCTCCTCATTTGTTGGTCACATGACGTTATATTGAGGGTTGGAGATGGACCTTCATATGGTGTACAGTATCTCCTCCTCATTTGTTGGTCACATGACGTTATATTGAGGAATGGAGATGGACCTTCATATGGTGTCCAATATCTCCTCACTTAATGGAAACAATGGCCAGTGTTGTACTATGATTATTTTCTTCTCGGAAGGACTAGATTTTGTGATATATTCCATGCAGGTGTCTTTCTTCAAGTCATGTAACAATCTAAATACAATATTTCGTGTTTATGACTCACTTGTGTCCGTATGTAGAGAAGATTCCTCCTGTGTACTTCTCACAATCATCTCTCCCTCCTCCATGGACTGCTGAGCTCCACTCACCAACATCTCTTCTTCTTCCTCTTTTATCTCAACTTTGATGTCTTTCAATTCTTCATCCTAAAACCCCAAAGATGATAGAACACATTTATAAAAAGGAAGAAGAGATTAGATAGAAGAATGTCCTCTCTTATCTTAGCATGTTTTAGTTCTATTACTCAGTCCCATCTACCTGATCATACTGAGGGTTGTGATCTTCTTGTGTGGAATCCCGGGAACATGGAGGAACATCCTCCTCCATAGATTGATGATCCTCCCTCTGGAATGTCTCTTCTTCTTCTTCCTCTTTAACTTCAACTTTGATGTCTTTTAGTTCTTCAGCCTAAACCCCCAAAGATGAAGGAATGCATTTGCAAAAAGAAACAAGAGACTTCTTGGCTAGAAGACATTTCAGGTCTATTTGCTCAGTCCCACCTACCTGATCCTATGGACAGTTGGATAAATGGCTCTATATTTAGGATGTATCCGGTCTATAAATGGCGGCTCTGGATGGACAGTTGGATAAATGGCTCTATATTTAGGATGTATCCGGTCTATAAATGGCGGCTCTGGATGGACAGTTGGATAAATGGCTCTATATTTAGGATGTATCCGGTCTATAAATAGCGGCTCTGGATGGACAGTTGGATAAATATAAAATAATATCTTCTTACCTCTCCTCTGCTGCCAGTTCCAGCAATGTCCCCTCTCTTCTTCCTCCCAACTCGCCTCTCGCTCTGTACTTCCTATTGATATGTGACATCACTTCCTGCCTGTGCGTTCCACTGACACTATGTGAAATCCCGTCCTTGTGGAGAATGGGAACACTGCAGCCCGCGTCACATACACTTGTGCAGGACAACATTGGTCTTCGGTGATTATTTTATGTCTTTTTGTTTTGGTGCGTCGGTAGAAAATCTGACTTTTTGTTCTCGGCGTTCCTTGAAGGACACGATGGAGAATTTCTAGCAGTGGTCCCTATGGTCAGAGTTTCAAGATCTCCACTGAGTCCCTCAATAAGAGAAAGCTTTATTCCCATTGGGACCAGAAGACATCCAGCACACCGCTATGAGCTCAGAATTGGTGGAACCCTCTGAGACTTTGGTGCACCCATCCAGAATGTGGAGAGGAGTTACCAGAACAACGTTCCTCCGAGGCGGGAACAAGGCCAAAAGACTCATCGATACTCAAATATACAAAGAATGGGGAGATTGGCGGCACATGATCTGGACTGATGGGTCCTAATGTGGAATTTTTGGCGGTTTGTCCTGGAAGGGTCTGGAGAACGGTCCATGGAGGAATGCCTGCGGCACAGTGGGGGTGGGGTTACATTTCCAAAAAATAGAATTAGTGTTATGGTGAAAATGTATTTCCTCCTTTACTGCTGAGAGGTCCGGGCAGATCCATCAGTGGAGGTCTGATTAGTCCCAAATTAATTCTGCACCCCACTGTCATCACCCACCATACCTGCACCCCCGTCTCATGACCACCCAACATGCCTACACCCTCTTCTCATGACCACCCAACATGCCTGCACCCCCTTCCAATGACCACCCAACATGCCTACACCCCCTTCTAATGACCACCCAACAGGCCTGCACCCTCTTCTCATGACCACCCAACATGCCTACACCCCCTTCCAATGACCACCCAACAGGCATGCACCACCGTCTCATGACCACCCACCATGCCTACACCCTCTTCTCATGACCACCCAACATGCCTACACCCCCTTCCAATGACCACCCAACAGGCATGCACCACCGTCTCATGACCACCCACCATGCCTACACCCTCTTCTCATGACCACCCAACATGCCTGCACCCCCTTCCAATGACCACCCAACAGGCCTGCACCCTCTTCTCATGACCACCCAACAGGCCTGCACCACCGTCTCATGACCACCCACCATGCCTACACAACGAAAAAACATAAGCGCACAACTGATAATTGGTTACTGGAAAAAACACGGGCTATGAATTATGGTGTGCAGGCTCTCACTAGCAGGGAGAGGACCCTGCAAATTCGAATGGTAAACAGAAAAACACAAGAAAGAGCGCTACTACCTGATATTGAATGGCATCTATTCATGAGAGAAGGAACAAATATATATGACTTACAGTTGGAAGTCTGCAAATGTGTCGAGGATGGTGAAACAAGGAACGGTGTACAGAGGAAGTCCAAGAACAAAATACTGCAGCAGTGGATGGATGAGGGAGCGCTGTGAAGTTACCTAGCGGCACGCGTGCACGGCTGGCCAGGCCGGGCCACGGCGGCTGAGGGGGGAAGGACCGCGGCGGTTGTGGAACAGGGACCGCCAGCGGCTGTGTTCGGTGCGTGTGTAGTGGAGTCAAATCGATGGGCAAAGTAGACGCTGTGCACAGACGGGCTCGCTGTATCGTGATGACTACGCGTTTCGAGGCACAACCTCTTTGTCAAGTCTTCGGGCTTTTAGCGCTCTTTCTTGTGTTTTTCTGTTCACCATGCCTACACCCTCTTCTCATGACCACTCAACAGGCCTGCACCCCCGTCTCATGACCACCCAACAGGCCTGCACCCCCGTCTCATGACCACCCAACAGGCCTGCACCCCCGTCTCATGACCACCATCAT
>NW_017309249.1:0-823 GCF_000935625.1 Nanorana parkeri | reverse complement strand
CAATGACCACCCAACAGGCCTGCACCCTCTTCCAATGACCACCCACCATGCCTACACCCCCTTCCAATGACCACCACCATGCCTGCACCCTCTTCCAATGACCACCCAACAGGCCTGCACCCTCTTCCAATGACCACCCAACAGGCCTGCACCCTCTTCCAATGACCACCCACCATGCCTACACCCCCTTCCAATGACCACCCAACAGGCATGCACCCTCTTCTCATGACCACCCAACAGGCCTGCACCCCCTTCCAATGACCACCCACCATGCCTACACCCCCTTCCAATGACCACCCAACAGGCATGCACCCCCGTCTCATGACCACCCAGCATGCCTACACCCCCTTACAATGACCACCCAACAGGCCTGCACCCTCTTCCAATGACCACCCACCATGCCTCCACCCCCTTCCAATGACCACCCAACAGGCCTGCACCACCGTCTCATGACCACCCAGCATGCCTACACCCCCTTACAATGACCACCCACCATGCCTACACCCCCTTACAATGACCACCCACCATGCCTGCACCCAAGGTGAAGATCAATCCTGAGAATGGAGAGAGAGTTCGATGAATTTCTGGGCCCTCTTCATCTCTCCTGGTGTGTAAGAGTCGGGTGTGATTCATCATCAGAGGGCGGACCTACTGCTCCTAGGGAGGTCTGCAGGTGTAGATTTATGAGGTGCGGCTCCTTTTACCCAGCATGCCCCAGTTTTTTAACCTGATTCAGGTTCACAGTTCCTGCTAATGCAGATACACCTTTCTGCTTCATCGTCTCCCCATGGTCCCGCTCCCTTCTACCTTCCCTGTACTTCCT
>NW_017309248.1:54700-84861 GCF_000935625.1 Nanorana parkeri | reverse complement strand
TTCCTTTCCTCTGGCATCTAGTGGTTTTTCCTCTGGCATCTTGTGGCTAACTAGTTTTGTCCCCATATTTCACACTGCATCTACTAGTTTTGTCCCCATATTTCCCCGGCATCTACTAGTTTTGTCCCCATATTTCACACGGCATCTATTGGTTTTTGTACACATATGTCCTTTCCTCTGGCATCTAGTGGTTTTTGTGTCTGTATTTCTGCCGGACATCTAGTGGTTTTTGTGTCTGTATTGCCCCTGATCTCTAATGGTTTTTGTGCACATATTTCACCAGGTATCCCATATTTCTCCCAGCAACTAGTGGTTTCTGTGCCTGAGTTTGCATGGTATTTGTGCCATGGTAATCAACTGTGCTTCCTCAATGACTGGAGATCACTCCCTTGCTCTTTGTGGTGTGTAAGAGGGAGGTCATGGGATGACAGTGCTAAGATAAGCCTGTGAATAGCGTTGCCATGCTTGGACCTTTACTGTCATCCCCAAAGGCTGGAGACCACTCCCTTGCTCTTCCTGGAAGGAAGGAAGTAGAGCAATCTGACAATATCACCAGTTATTTTATAGGGAGATGGAAGCTTTTGGGGAAAACATAGTTTGCCATATATTGTACATTACAAGAGTGATCAATTGGTGCAGAACTCACCAGAACTCACACCTTCCATGGCTTGAGTAACCTCTAATAGAGTCAAAGTGAATGTGTGAGGTATCAGACCTTCAGATTTGTGGGTAACCCAGCTGCAAACAGAAACAAATGTTGGGGCGCCCAGTGCTAGCTTTGATATCCAGGAAGTTATGTCACCCTACCAACTAACCTACACAATGGAAGTCCAGCACTGCAAGGCAAGAGTGCCAGCCATGAAGCTACAATCCTGCCCCTGTGGACATCATCATGGTGGCATTATTACACCTATGTATGGCTCACCTCCTTGCATGCACATTGACCTCTAAGGGGCTAATGACAACTCTGCGGCCAGCAATGTAGAAGATAAGATTGTGGCTGCATTCAGCACTAGGCACGGAGCTGGAAAGTTTCTTGTTTCTCTAACAGTGATGTCACTTTGGCGGTTCGTCCGCCGAGAATATGCCAGTAAAAGTCACATCTGAATGCCACCATAAAAGATGCTCCCCAGACATTCATTATACATTATGAGAGGCTGCCACACAGTGGATTTCTCTCCAGTGATTCCCCGGCAGTTGCCGCTGACGGCATCTTCACCCAGAAGAGAAAACACTACTGGAAATGCCGCTTTGAACAAATCAGCTGAACATCTTAATGTTGTGTTGAAGATGGCGCTTAATGCCTGCCGGTGCTCAGTTTGGGGCTTTGGGGTCATCGTTTGCCGACTCCCTAAGCTGTCGCTTGCAGAAGTTTCTGAGAATGAGATGTGAAGATGGGTCACCGGCGATTCACATACACTATATTGCCAAAAGTATTGGGGCACTCCTCCAAATCATTGGATTCAGGTGTTCCGTGAAATTTCCTTGATACTAAATATTCCGCGGTCACCTGTTAGTGGGATTATAAGAAAGTGGAAGCAACTGGGAACAACAGCATCTCAGCCACGAAAAATGACAGAGCGGGGTCAGCGCATGCTCACAGTGCGCAGAAGTCGCCAATGTCTGCAGAGTCAATAGCTACAGACCTCCAAACTTCGTGTGGCCTTCAGATTGGCACAACAACAGTGCGTAGAGAGCTTCATAGAATGGGTTTCCATGGCCGAGCAGCTGCATCCAAGCCTTACATCACCAAGGGCAATGCAAAGCATCGGATGCCGTGGTGTAAAGCACGCCGCCACTGGACTCTAGAGAAGGGGAGACGTGTTCTCTGGAGCGACCAATCACGCTTCTCTGTCTGGCAATCCGATGGACGTGTCTGGGTTTGGCAGTTGCCAGGAGAACGGTACTTGCCTGACTGCCAAGTGTAAAGTTTGGTGAAGGGGGATTATGGTGTGGGGGTTGTTTCTCAGGGGTTGGGCTTGGCCCCTTATTTCCAGTGAAGGGAACTCTTAAGGCATCAGCATACCAAGACATTTTGGACAATTTTATGCTCCCAACTTTGTGGAACAGTTTGGGGATGGCCTCTTCCTGTTCCAACATGACTGCGCATCAGTGCACAAAGCAAGGTCCATAAAGACATGGATGGGGGAGTTTGGGGTGGAGGAACGTGACTGGCCTGCACAGAGTCCTGACCTCAACCCGATAGAACACCTTTGGGGTGAATTAGAGCGGAGACGGCGAGCCCGGCCTTCTCGTCCAACATCAGTATCTGACCTCACAAATGGTCCAACATTCCCATAGACACACTCCTAAACCTTGTGGACGCCTTCCTAGAAGAGTTTAAGCTGTTATAGCGGCAAAGGGCGGAGCCAACCCAATACTGAACCCTACGGACTAAGACTTGGATGCCACTAAAGTTCATGTGCGTGTAAAGGCCGGCGTCCCAATACTTTTGGCAATATAGTGTAGGTCAAACTTGCCAACGTTTCGGGGCCACACGGGGTTCCTTCTTCAAGGTGACATAATGACGCCATGAGAAACAGACCATGTGTGGCCCTGAAACGTCGATATTTTTGACCTATATGATGTTTTTGCAATAAACAATACTTTCTTTGCATTTGGAGCGCTGATGACCTATCTTCACATCTCTAAAGTTCTGTGCGGCGCCATTTGTGGTGGTCACTTCAAGCACCTATCCTGGTCCCAACACTGTATGGTGTGCAGCAGACATCTTCAGTGTTTCTGAGAATCATCTGAAGGCCTGCCACAGGCTGTGCTTGCTCGTAGATCGGGAGATAGCTTGAGACTGACAGGTGGGGAGACATGTGTCTGTCCTCTGTGGTGCGGGGACTTGACGTTCTTCCACATGTGGCATTCCGGGGCGTGTGCGCTTCAATACCTTTATTGGGTCTTATAGTGAACCTGTGGCCGGGCTTTGGGCATTCAAGTGCTTACCTATTGCTGGCAAGCTTAAAAAGAAGACTTCACTGACCTCAGTAGCTGCAGGCAACGTGGAGCGATTCATCCTCACAGCAGAAACTCTGAAGTCTGAGTGACTACGATCGGTTCCTGAGCAGCTAAGAGCTCCTGATGTTTGTTAACATTAGAAGGTCGGCTGTATAAGGTAAAGACGATGGCCGCGCATGTGCGCAAACACATGGAAGCGGTGCCATTGAACACAATGCACCGCCACGCCCCCTCCCGCCCCAACAAAACGCGGGGGGGAGTTTCTCCGCGATCGCGGTGTGTTCCCGCAGCTACCGCTCTGGAACGCACACGCTTTCGGTGTGAACAAGGCCTCAATCCACCCGGCCGAAGGGAAGATTTCATATTCACCTGTCTGGTGGGGATGAGAGAATTCTTCGCTCTCTTGTAGATCTTGCTGTTGATGTCCAACACGTGTAGGTGCTTCGGATGCGTTGTCGTCGCCCCCCCCCTCTGCGGTTCCTCTGTTCTCTTCTGTCACTGGCCAACTGGCCAATCACTGTTTATTTTTATTACATTAGCAGGTTCACTTTAAAGGACAGAACATCAAAAGTATTATTTCACCTAAATAAGAACTCCAATAAAAGAACATAAAAATAAATATCCCATTTCCCCCCCCCCCCCAGTACTTTTTTCTACCACTAGATGTCCTCAGTCTGTAACCAGCATCATTCAACCCGCTTCCTCTTAACCCATGCCTACAACAGCCTGTGATTGGACAGTGAAAAGGAGAAGGAGCACAGCGATGAGCTCATCTCACTGTCAGTCTGCCGTCTCCTCCTATCAGCATGCTTCTTATCAGCACATAGGCTCCCTGCGCTGCTTCTTTCTTTCACGCTTCAGCCCTTCTGTACAGGGTTTTCAAAAGGGCTGATGTCAGGTCACATTTAAGCCTTTTTTTAAAAATCGGTAGTCTCACACCGTGCTCCAGAGCTCCCACTCCTCCCAATTAAATAAATCAGGTATGATGGGACCCCCTCAGTGTGTCCCCGGCGGGCATTCAGGCCCAGCAACTCAAGCTCAGAGATGCCCTGTGAGAAATTTCCCCCCTGCGTCATTTCCTGAACAGAGATGAATATATCAGTTTTGGGTGGACAGACCCTTTTATTTAATCTGTTTGCTCTCCAGCTTTGACACCGATAAAGGACATTCACCGGGGCCCGCGTCTACTTTTTAGGAAGCGCACGTTTTTCCGGCGTAGCCGCGCATTTTTCCGAACGCCGGCCACACTGAATCCGAGCATTAACAGGACAATTGCAGGCTGCCTTCATCTCCAAATCACATGCAAACGCCGCTCATCTGTCAGCCCCCAGGTGCAGCGCGCGCCTCGTCCTCATTTTGTAAATGTGTGAAACAGCAAAATGGCAGCCGCGGCGCGCGATTCGTTCACGGCGAAGTTTGCCAAGCCACTCTGCAGCCGAGGCCCGTCCGGGCTCCCAACCAGCGTGCATGCTGCCCCCTGGTGGCCAAGGCTCGGAGGTTGCCGGATCGAGGTCAAGCTTTTTATTTTTTCCACGGAATAAATTGGGAATTTTTGGGGAATTAAAAAAAAAAGTGTAAAAACATTCATGCTAAATTTTTGATGGCAAAAAAACGTTGCGCCCATTTAGAAACACTATGAATATGGCGGCAATGCGTTCACTCAAAGCCATCACCCTTTCACGCTGCCTGCCGTCTGTAATATATAACAATGTGAACAGAATGCATTGGATTCCGAAAGTAGATGTGAACACAATCACCAAAATCCTATATGATATTCATGGGCTCTAGCACAGGGTGACAACGCAGGAGTATAGTTAGGAGGCGGTTGTCACCCCATAACAGGATGTGCCTGAATAGGGACCTTCATGGCTGGATTACCAGGTATTACTGTATATAGGTATCTACAGGCTGTATCACTATATAGGTATATACCCGTACACAGGGGCATCCCGAGGCCGGGTGTCACCTGGAGCGGTTACTGGGTGGCACCCCGTTGTGACGTGCGCACGCGCGACGATCTTATTGATACCTGTCGGCGGCCACCTTGGTGATGGACGCCGGCAGGGAGAGGAGGGGACAGTCACCCGGGCGGGATGAGGTATGACGACGGTTCCACCTCCTCTCTCCCGAAACTGTCGAGCTCTCGGTCAATGACAGAGTGCCCGACTTTTCTGAGGGGGTGACACCAAAATGTCAGTCATTTTGGTGTTACCCCTCCAATGGTTAGGGTTGCCACCTGTCCAGGATTGACCCGGACAGTCCGGGTTTTGAGTGCTGTGTCCGGGTTTCATGGCAGCAGAAACCCGGACACACGATGTCAAGCAACAGGGGCAACCAAAATTAAGATAGGGGCTACTGGCCCCCCACTGAAAATAGTCTCGACTGTGATATTTACATATGAATGGGTGGCGCTATTTACATATGAATAAGCCGCCACTCATTCTCCCACAAAAATGTCTGCGCGTCGCTAGAGTGTTCGGGTTTCGCTTGAAGAAAAGGTGGCAACCCTACCAATGGTGTCACCCGGGTGCAGGCCGCACCCCCCTTGTGACGCCACTGCCCGTATAGCCGCAGCTTCAGTCAGCCAGCCATTGATGTGTAGTACGGTCTGGCTTGCGGGCCAAGTTACATACCCGATATGTACTCTGTACAACCATTTCCGCCCACATGCATGATCCCTACTTTGTTCACATCATTGCAGACATCATTTCCAGTGTTTTACTATACCACCCGGTGATCCTGCCATGAAGGTCCATGTTCGGGTGCTTCCTGTTATAGGGTGACAACTGTCTCCCAACCGTGCTACTGCGCTGTCACCCTGCCTCGCACACCCCCACAAGCAGCCACGCCTATAGACCAGGGGTAGGTAACCTCGGCACACCAGCTGTTGTGGAACTACAAGTCCCATGGGGCTTTGTACAGCATTCAAAACCCGAACTGTCCGGGTGAATCCTGCACAGGTGGCAACCCTAAGCAGGGAGTAGAGGGGCGGCCCAGCCTGCAGCTTCTCCTCGGATCCCCTGCCTCTGTGGGCATCAGGATGGATGGGCAGGGAGAAGATTGCAGAGCTGCCGACTATCAAATTCAGGATGGCCTAGCCGCTCCGTGCGTGGCCGAGCGGCTCCTGTGACTTTCAGGATGGCCTAGCCACTCCGGTCGTGGCCGAGCGGCTCCTGTGACTTTCAGGATGGCCTAGCCGCTCCGTGCGTGGCCGAGCGGCTCCTGTGACTTTCAGGATGGCCTAGCTGCTCCATGCGTGGCCGAGCGGCTCCTGTGACTTTCAGGATGGCCGAGCTGCTCTGTGCGTGGCCGAGCGGCTCCTGTGACTTTCAGGATGGCCAAGCGGCTCTGTGCATGGCCGAGCGGCTCCTGTGACTTTCAGGATGGCTGAGCAGAGGATCAGTGAAAATGTGTAATATATATACCAATCCTCTGTGCGCAGCACAAACACTGAAGTGATCGCCTGGGACACATAGCACTATGTGAGGTCCAAGAACGTCACCAGCACTCCAGTATAAACGTGAAAAAAGATCCATTTAATGACACATATTTGTCATACAATGCAAGCGCTTTCGGGGGCCTCACAGGGTCCCCTTCATCAGGCTCAGAATGACAAAGTATACCACAGACCACACCACCTATATAGACATAAAACAAGTGCAATAAAACAGAAGAACCTCCCATCCCTGTGATTGTATTCCCGCCACGATGTTGAAATACTCAAAGGAAGCAGAAAAAGGTATGACCCCCCATATATACATAAACTAAAGGTAATTGTGGTAAATCATACACAATATAGGACAGAACATATTACAATCAGTGGAGTAACAATCACCATAGCGACCCTGGCAGCCGCTATGGGGCCCAGGGCACAGGGGGGCCCCGGCCAGGACATTCCTGATGCCCTGCGGGCCACCTGGGTCGCTTTGGCATCTCACGCTGCTGGCTGTCACTGGCGGCTGTGAAGAGAAATGTGCCGCTGTTCAGATCACTGACTGTGATCTGTGCAGCGGCGCGTTCCTCTCCACAGCCGCTGCTGAGTCAGTGAGAGCCAGCAGCAGCGGTGGAGCAGGCTGGACCCAGCAGTGGAGGAGGAGGCGGGGCCCGGGGGTTGGCATCAGAGGAGGAGGTGGGGCTCATCACCGACGGTGGAGGAAGAGGAGGCGGACAGGTAAGGAGTGTGACCAGCCCAGCTGAGGGTGACCCTGCAGAGCTCACCTTAGAGGGTCTATGGTGGGCTCTGCAGGGTCACCCTCAGGTGGGCTGTGTGGGATCTCAATTGGGCTCTGCAAGGGGTGTAACTAGAGATCAAAGGGGCCCCATCCCAAATTTTGCTATTTGGCCCTGTGATTTCTAGTTACGCCCCCGAGTACAATTATAGGGAAATCTAATACGGTAATGCTGGGCTGGCTGGATCACTTCTATGGCTGGATCGGCCGTGCGTCCAGGCCGCGATATCCCCGCCACTGTCGCGTCACTAGGCCTCAGGCTGGGCACTTAGTCACAGTCTCCTCGTCTCAGCAGATGAACATCAGTCTCTCAGAGCACTGCTGTACAAAGCCTGTGTGTCCCTGTCTCTCAGAGGCAACCACACAGCTCTGTTACAGGCAGTCTTAACTAACACTGTGTGACACAGATCTACACTCTTCAGATCACTATCCCAGACTGCCCGCACAGCCTCCTGGGAGTTGCAGTTTCAGAGATCCTTCTTGAAATGTCCTAGTCTCTGCTCTGCACTGCAATCCCCATAAATCTCCACATCCCGGACACACAGAGGCACTTAACTGTTTGCAGGCAGCAACATAGAACATATACATATCTATATAGGGGCTACATGTCTATATAGGTGGTGTGGTCTGTGGTATACTTTGGTCATTCTGAGCCTGATGAAAGGGACCCTGCGAGGCCCCCGAAAGCGCTTGCATTGTATGACAAATATGTGTCATTAAATTGATCTTTTTTCACGTATATACTGGAGTGCTGGTGACGTTCTTGGACTTCATGTTATTGCACGGTGCCATCCGTGGTCATTGCAAGCACCCACCTGGACCAGACAGGTTTCCATTACTATCCGGTAAGGAGTGCAGCAAGATATATCGGTACATAGTACCATGTGTCCCCAGTGATGAATGAACAGGAAGTGCTTTACATGTTTACTTTGTTTCTTTTTAATTTCTGACACCACAAAAAAAAAACAACCAGCGTGGGGTCCCCCCTCAATTTAAACCAGACGCAGTGTGTGGTTTCCCGGAAATTCTTAACAGTCCCTTTGGGGAACCCCAATGCCAAAAAAGTAAAAAAAACAAAATATTGGACTCCCCCTAAAATCCCATACCAGACCCTTAATCCACCAGGAGAAAAGCACCTGTCAGGGTTGTGGGGATATGTGGGCAGGGAGGCTCATCTGCATCCACCCCACTTTGTGAATGAGTATGGGGTAATGGTACCCCAACTCATTCACTAAAGGGTTAAATAAAATGTAAATAAGCACACAACACCTTAGCACAAATTCCTTTAATTGAACAAAAAAACAAAAACACGAATGTTTGAAAATTCCTTTTTTTTTAAATACATTTTAAAAATGTCCCACAAAGTCATTCCAGCGTCGGCTGACAATGGGGGGAAAAAAAACTCCCCGATGCAATGTTTACCTCGGGCAGTGGGCAGAAATAAACAAAGCCTGCTATTGGCTATTTAAAATTGAAATACCCAAAACCAGAATGGCTATTGCTCTGCCCACTGCCTGATGTCAGTCACAGAGGTGCAGACCTGAGGGAGAACTGCTCTGGGACTGACAGAAGGCAGTGGGCGGAGCAATTGCCAGCTTGCTATTGGCTATTGCACTTTAAAATAGCCAATAGCAGAATGGCTGCCTCCCACTGCCTTCTGTTAGTCCCAGAGGAGCGGACCTGAGAGAGAAAGTTCTCTTTCAGGTCCACCCCTTAGCTGATTGACAGAAGGCAGGGGGCGGAGCAATAGCCATTCTGTTATTGGCTATTTCAATTTAAAATAATAAATAACAGAATGGCTATTGCTCCTGCAGAGGAGAAGACCTGAGAGAGAAAGTTCCTCTGTGACTGACATCAGGCATGAATGAATATGCGGGACTTTGTGGGACAATTTTAAAATGTATCTTAAACAAAAGAGTTGTCAAAATGTGTTTGGTTTTTTGGGTGCATTAAATGAATTTTTTCTAAGGTGTTGTGTGTTTATTTACATTTTATTGAACTCTTTAGTGAATGTGTAGGGGTACAAGTACCCCTTACTCATTCACTAGGGGGTGGCATCTGAGAGTCCCCTTAATGAAAGGGGGTACCCAGATGCAGATGAGCTCCCCTACCCACAGACCCCCCACAATCACTGGGCCAGGGTTGAGAGGAAGAGACCCTTGTCCCCATCGTCATGGGGACAATGTGCTTTACTAGGGGGTCCCTCCCTGGAAAAGCACCCTCTGAGGGCATGTGGCCTGGTATGGTGGAGGGGGGGTTGCTGGTCCCCTTTCCTGCCCTGCCAGGCTGCTTCCTGGTTAAGGGTCTGGTGTGGGATTTTAAGGGGGACCCCATTTTTACTTTATGGCATTGGGGTTCCCCCTTAAAATTCCTACCAGACCTAAAGGGTCTGGTATGGTACAGAAATGTGTACGAATTTCAGTTGGGAATGAAACGAATTGCACATGTCTAATGCATAATGACATCACAACGGGTGACACCCGGCAGCCGCACCGAGTGATACCCGGCCTGAGGAAGCCTCTGCATGGAGGTAAAAAAATTGGTTAAAGGAGAACTATGGGGTCAGTGTTTTTCCCCATAGTTCTCCTTAGGGTAACGGGAGGACACAAACTAGCGTCCTCTCGTTACCCTAAGCTCAGTATACCGCGAGCTACAGCTCGTGGTATACTGAGACGCCGTGTAACGGCCGCCGCCGTCACCTGCGGGCAGGGGAGGAGGAAGCGGCAGGAAGCCGCTCCTTCGCTGGGCCGATTGCGTTCCAGGGTGGAGCGCACGCTCCTCACTTCCGGGTTTCGGACAGCGTGCGTTCCACCGTGGAACGCGGAAGTGCGCCGAGAGGTCGCTCGGCTCCTCCTATCAAACGGAGGCCTATTTAAACGGCCAGTTGAGACAGCATGGCGTTCCTGAATTGAGCAGAAACGCCTGCTGTCTCCTGGGACCCTCCACTTGCCTCCAGATTGTGCCCTCCAACAGTCACCGGATCATGAAACCACCAAGGGAACCCCTGCTTCTCCCATTTGAGCCAGTGTTCACGAACCGCAAGTACTCTGAGTGCAGTTGCACCCTCTTGTCATCTGGACTGTTAAAGTATCGCCTGCATAGGCTTAAGCTGCTAGGGGGGGGGTTTATACTTGCTTCAGTTGTGCATATCTGTGGACTCCTGCATTCACATTGGCCATATATCATTTACCACGACTCCTCAACCCTAGTTTGCGTAGTTGAACCTTTTTCGTTACCTTATTATTTAACCAGAGGCTGTGATGCGAGGAACCCTAACTCTCTGTTAAAACTGAGAGACTGAAACCTGGGTTCCATACCTGAGAAGCCTCCGCAGCTGCGATCCACACTACTTCAGGCCATACAGGCGTGACACGCCGCAGCGGGAGCGGATCCCGACATGGACGTCGAGATCCGCCCAGCTGCGTGAGTGACAGCTGGCTTTGCCTATCTAGAGGCAGAGCCAGCTGTACCCGCCCCCTCCCCTGTCCGTTCTGCCAGTCAGCGCTGGCAGATCGGAGCGGGGAGGGGGGAATCCAGCCCCTCCCCTGTCAAGGCAGAGAGCCGTGACAGGATCGAGAGGTGAGGGAACGCCGGTATGTGTTCGCTCACTTCCTGATTTACTGAGCCGACCTGTGACAGTCTCATTGTCACAGGTCGGCTAGAACTATGAGGTGAGTGGAAATCACTCATCTCATAGTTCTCCTTTAAAACCCACAGGTGCTTTTTTTTTTACCACCACCACCTTTTCTTTATACTGGCTTTTTAAAACAACCAACACAATAATTTAGAGGTTGTATAAAACTGGTCTATACCTCAAACCAAAAGGATGGCCAACTGAGGAGAAGGGGGGACAGAGAAATTTAGTTCCAAAAGAGCTACAGTCTTATTAAATCGGGGACAGTTGGGACGTATGATAGAGAGATGGGAAACATAACCGGCCATGTTGGTTTGCATCGTTGATCCCTGTTCCAGAGTAGCAGATACTAGGGGACCGGGCTCCTCCTGGAGCTTCAATGGCAAATGGACCATGGACAAAGCCCATAAGTAATGTTACTGCTGCTGAAGTGAGTTAATAGTCTACTGATCAAGATGTTATGTCGGTTGTACATTTGAGAAGACTTATATTTAACCCTGTGGATCTCCATTTTAATGCTTTTAAAGGAATCTGTGAAGTGAGGGGGGAAGTCAGTGCCAGCTGAGGGGGGGATGGAAGACTAGGCACTAGATATAGTGTGAAGAGTCTGCATTGGATGAAGGAAAAAAGGTTCTAGGCATGGGGGAGGAGTCAGAGAGGACTGGACACCTGGAGATGGATGTGGGTGGCCCCTTGGAACAAGTTAAAAAATTTGCCTTAAGGTTGAGGTTTAGATGCCCCCATTTGGATAACCCAATGTGCAATGCAGGGCATGAGTTGGGCGCATTGGCTGAGTGTGCGGCCCTGGAAGCTCCCGGTATTATGAGAGTGGCCCCACTCTGAAGATATGCGAGTGCTCTTACTCCCCTCACTTCACGTATGACGTTTAGGCACATGTCAAAAGGTGTGGAAAATACTCCATAAGAACATAAGTGACGGGGCCACAAACTGGTGTCAGACTTCTTAGGGTAAAGCTGTCTTATATCATCGAGGACAGCAAAGGAAAAGCAGCAAAGGAAAAAGACCAGAATGTGTTTGTTTTTTTTAACAGATAGTTTGTATTAGTATTTTGCATATACAAACATACATGAACAACTTATAAGACCAATAGGGTGCCATACATCCAAAGGCAAAGACCAGAATTTTGTAAGGCAGGCAATAACACTTAGCTTGACAGGGTAAGGCACAGCCGTCATATGACCCAACCACCCCCTGCTGGCTACAACCCTTAACCCCTCCATGACCCATGCCCACCTTAAATAATGGACCACACCAGGTTGGATATAAAATGGCTGTGGCAGTCGTTTATTATAAAATATCTTTAAATATATAATTTCAGTTCAAACATTAATTATCACCATAAACAACAATTTCTCTGTAACCTATTCTTTGGCGTGAGGTCTGCGCAGGCACCACTTACTCAACCACCGAAGATCTCTGCTTACCCCCTTAAACCACTGGCCCCTAGCCGCAACCCACCGACTCAGGGACAACATTGGGAAGTAACAGCAGAGACCTCCTACACCTATTTCTGACCTCTCTCTCTGCTGAACCCGCCAGAGAACAAACGGGGCCGCGCACCACGGACGCAGCCCACAGCCACCGTAGCCCGCCATGCGCAGACCTAACCAACGCCACCGAGATCCAGCCTCTGAAAGACAAGCAAGTGAATTAAAACAAGCAGTAAACAAACAAACAAACAAAAAAACAAAACAAAAAAAAACGTTAGGGAGGGAGGGCGGGAAGTGAACTGACCTTGTGCTGACTCCCAACTGCCTGGATCACCCCTCCTCCTGCTCTAACCACCCTGGATGCTCCTCCTGGACCACTTGACCCAGCCAATCACGGTAAGTGACACCCGAGCACCTTCCTTAGGCTAACTTAACCCTTTCTCTACCTGACTGCCTGCCCACCCTGTCATGCCGTCCTTTCGTCTATTCTTTTGCTCCAGGACTTTCTTTTTATTTATAATTTATGATTGGTGTATCTCTTTAAAGCCCCGCTATGTTCCTACTTTGTGATCCTATAACCGTCTTCTGTGTATTCCTTATTCTCTGGTTCTATCCAATCATCTCTCTGTTGGCTCTAATGACATAGAAAAGTGTGCAGATTACCGTTTTTATCAATGAAAGTTGCTCGACCTCCTCCTGACCAGTCCCCCTGTAGAGGATGACTGCTGATGTCATTGTAGCACAAACATTAGAGATCTGTTCAATTGCTGGGTATGCTACTGAATGCTTGCTGCTGGCTGTAACCCTCCACCCTTTCTCTGGGTCTCTCAGTGCTGAATCTAGCATATTGAACTAGTAGGCCATCGCCTAAATCTAATTCAGATGATAAACTCAACCTAGTGCCCACTGATTCTTTTTTTTTTTATTTCACCAATTTAAATATTTTTTTGCAGCAAAACTTCCCTTAAAAAGTGGTTTTTATTTTGGGGTTTTATTTAATTTGGGGATATATTGTTTTTTATTGCATGCTGATGTGGTCCTATTGTTTAGGTTAAACTGTTTATCTTTACAAGACTTCCCTTTAAAAAAAATAGTGTACTGTTGTTTCAGGGTGGTATTGTTTTTTTCTTTTGGGAGCTTCATGATATTAATTTTATGTTGATAGAACCTTTTACAAGTTTTTTGTGCTCAAAGTACAGCATCATTTTTGTTGTCCATCTGTTTTGGTAGCTGCCTTTTGTGTGCAGCACACTGCTACATCTCTTGAAAGAGCCAAAACCAGTTTGGACCAAAGGCACTTCACGCTGTCACCCATATTTACTGCACCCCTCTATCCGCATAGTAAAAATAAAAGTTAGGAATGCACTGGTTAGGTCTATTTCCCCTGATAAAGACTGTTTTCCTGCTTGCCAACGTTACCCTGCTCTATCCTCTGCAGTTTCATAATTCATTTAGTAAAACACCGGCCTGTTTTTTATGTGTCACTGACCCAGAACAAGTATACATATTAGGAGTTCTCATATGCTGTATAGGCATGGTTGTTCCAGGTGAGAGATAGCTAGGCAGCCAGCATTGTCATAGAGATATCAGCATTGGCAGCCTCTGTATACAGTATAGCTGTTTTTTAAGCTTTAGTAACCTCAACCATCTCAGTATGGAAAGGGTTTTCTTCCCGTATAAACACTTGGATCTTAGTAACAACAGTACATTTTTCTTTGTATTATATGTATATGATCTAAGTAAAGTGCCAAAAGATGAAGTGCTGCAAAGATTGTACCCTACATTAACAAATACTCTCATTTCATAGATATGTGATCAAAGAAAAATCACTTATGTTGCTAGGTCAGTTTTGATGAAGAAACTACATCAGTTCTTCTGTATGGCAAGCCTATCATATAAACACCCCCTATTTACCTCCCACACCCAACAATTTACACAGACAGGAATATAAGATGTTTAAGAAGCTTTATTGCTATTTTATGCTTCAAATACACCACGCTATGTTATGAATGGCACATCCTGAGGAAGACGAGAAACCTTTCGGAATCTCTAGGGCAATCGGAAAACTCCCTGGATCCACATCAATGATGCTAATCCAGAGGAAGGCGAAAAACCCTATCAAAGCATAAGCTCCGACCGGGAAAAAAAATTCCTTCCTGACCCCCTCTTCCCTAGGCAGCCTAAATGTTACGTAACTCTGACACTGAACTAGATCTCGAGGAAGGCGAGAAACCGTTTTGAAGGAAATAAATTCCTTCCGGACTCTCTAGGGCAATCAGAATACTGCTTGGATCCACATCAATGATGCTAATCCAGAGGAAGGCGAAAGACCCTATCAAAGCATTTGCTCCGACCGGGAAAAAATTCCTTCCTGACCCCCTCTTCCCCAGGCAGCATCAATGTTACGTACCTTAGACACTAAACTAGATCCCGAAGAAGGCGAGAATCCGTGTTGAAGGAAATACATTTCTTCCAGACTCTCTAGGGCGATCGGAATACTCCCTGGATCCACATCAATGATGCTAATCCAGATGGGCACAAGTTCATGTGAACCGTTACACTCTCTCAGAGGAGCTGTGACCTTCAGGGCCTCTACTGTGAAACTAAAGATGATTTTCTCCATAATGCCTATGCCTACAGAGTTCATGGAAGGTTTGCAAACCCCGGCATGCTAATTTTACCAATAATACGAAATAAATATGATCATTTTTAGAGAGTCTTTCTCACTGGGACCTCTGTGCTCAAAAGTGACCAGCACCGATCTCTGTAGATGCTTGCACTGTGAAATAGTTAATTCTCAGAGAATGTAAAGTTGGCTTTCAGTCGGTATGATGCAGCTTACAAGCACCCCTGCTGTATTGGAAAGCTGTCAGGCTGCCGATATCCTTCCATGGAAAATATAGAGGAAAGGAGCTGTGACTTCAGATCGTCTGCTGTGAAACTGAAGATGAATTTCTCCATAGTGCCTATGCCTACAGAGGTGATGGAAGGTTTGCAAATCCCGGCATGCTCATTTTACCAATAATAAGACTTTCCCACTGGCACCTCTGTGCTCAAAAGTGACCAGCACTGACCTTTAAAGTGCACCTGTGCCCAGAATAAGACAATAAGTACTATCCTGAAGTAAAACAAGTTTAGTGGGCGTGTACTTTGAATTATTTGTATGTAGGAGAGCGCGATTTCACACCCCAGACGTACATATTGGAGTAAATGGAGAAATCTATCTAGTGGTATGCCAAGACCCTAGATAGAGGGGCTTTCAAAAAATACAGACCGCTCCCTTGTTATATATAAAAATACAAATTGATTTAGTAAGGTGACATGGTTCTTAATTAAAAATTCCACTCAATAAAACATAGTTATTCCATGTAGTTCATACAATACATTATCATTGAAATAATTCATTTATATAACACAGGTAAATTGGATCATCAGAAAAAGTCCCAATTTCATTCAAGAAGTTGCTACTTTTTATATATAACAAGGGAGCGGTCTGTATTTTTTGAAAGCCCCTCTATCTAGGGTCTTGGCATACCACTAGATAGATTTCTCCATTTACTCCAATAAGTACTATCCTTGTCGCACTCCTTAACGATATGTCCCTTGTAGTGGGGGGTGCTCGCAGTGACTGCAGATGGCACTGTGAATGTCAGCAAAATTTTAGAAATGTCACCAGCACACCAATCCTTTTAAGATAGCAAACGCTTCATTTATTTAAGTTTTTTGTCATATGACCAAACAAGCGCTTTCGCTTCATCCGGCTTTAAACTTCAATAAATGAATTAAATGAAGCTTTTGCTATCTAAAAAGGATTGGTGTGCTGGTGACATTTCTACAATTGTGTCCAGAATCAGTCGCGTCACAAGGGGGGTGCGGCCCGCACCCAGGTGTCACCATTGCAGGGGTGACACCAAAATGACTGACGGTCATTTTGGTGTCACCCCCCTCTAAAAAGTCGGGCAGTCTGTCATGGACCGAGAGCATGACAGTGTCAGGAGAGATGAGGGGACCCGGCGGCATACCTCATCCCGCCAGGTGAACGCCCCCTCCTCTCACTCACCATGATGACCGCCTGCAGGCATCAATCAGATGGTCACATATGCGCTATGACGACGCAGCGGGGTGCCACCCGTTCTAGAGACCGGGTGACACCCGACCCCCTCACGCCCCTGCCCAGAATATAGCCAATAAAGTCACATATTCTTAACAAGTAGTAAAAGAGCTTTAAAACGAGCCACCACTGAATTTCTCCATAGTGCCTACATAGTGCCTATACCTGCAGAGGTGAATGGGGGATTGTTTTAAACTGCTTTTACTGCCTGTCTAGCGTATGTAAATACTTTCATGTGCATGTTCTGGGCCCAAGTTCACGTGAACCGTTCCACTCTGTATTGTGGTACCTTCCATGGCTTCAGGGAGCGGTGACATATGACTGTCCCGGGACAGTCGCGTGGGCCGCGATTGCGTGGTCTGTACGAAATTTCGTTTGTTGGACGAAAGTTTGTTGCAGCAAAATGACATTTGAGGAGAAATAATTTTAATGGACAGACAGCTTACTCTTGCGATGGAAGTCACCATAAATAAACAAAGCACGCACGAGCCCCCTAGTGCAAGCATGAGCAGGACACTGTGAGCATTGTAAACAGCTGGCGATGTCTGGGACATACCAGTGTTCAGGCGGCTATAAAGCTGCCCGATCGCTTGTATGGAGGGTGGGAGTGTGCAAGCCCACCCCCCCGCCTCCACCGCCACTTGCTGTCTCTGCTGTCCCAGGTACGAGCCCAGGACCTACAAGGCGTTGGTCTGTGTACATCAGATAGAGTTCAGCACACTTCCAGCGGCTGATCTCCCCTCCAATCACTGAAAGTGAAAATTATGTTTATTACATCACTTCCGGTTTCAATGTGTCATCTCTCCGGCTGCTGTAGCAGGAGAAGAAGCTGGTAAAGCAGATCTGTGCTTCATCAGCTTCTTTGGGGTCCCTAGCAGGGGCGTATCTGCCGCGAGGCAAACAAGGCGTTTGCCTCGAGCGGCAGATTCCGGCAGGGCGGCAGATGTACAGGCCCGTGGCCCACGAGTGCCCACCTGGGACCCTGCAGAGCCCACCATAGATCATATAGAGCCCACCACAGACCCTGTAGAGCCCACCTAAGATCACAGCCTGGTGGGGTAAATTTAGTGTGGGGGGGGGGGCGCCCGAGTTTTGTCTTGCCTAGGGCAGCCCCAAACCTAAATACACCACTGGTCACTAGGTGACAGCTTGCACGCCAGGGGCACACCATTTGCAGCTGGGACCGAGCTCTGGCGCTCCACCACTGTCCTGAAATCATTAGTCTGTGTTGTTTTAGAAAAAAGTGTCACATGACACTAAAAATATCGGTAATTGATATCGGTGAGTACATGAGGAAAAATATCGGTACTCGGTGCGTCCCTACTGTATATGATTTAGGGTTGCCACCTTTTCTTCAAGCGAAACCCGAACACTCTAGCGACACGCAGACATATTTCTTTGGGAGAATGAGT
Organism: Nanorana parkeri; assembly: GCF_000935625.1. Taxonomy (NCBI): domain Eukaryota; kingdom Metazoa; phylum Chordata; class Amphibia; order Anura; family Dicroglossidae; genus Nanorana; species Nanorana parkeri. The sequence goes on along the minus strand of NW_017309248.1, from coordinate 67,057 downwards.
GGTGCTTATTCATATGTAAAAGGCACCACGCATGAATATGTAAATATCACAGTTGAGACTATTTTTAGTGGGGGGCCAGTAGCCCCTATCTTAATTTTGGTTGCCCCTGTCTACCTGACATCTTGTGTCCGGGTTCCTTGTGCCATGAAACCCGAACACAGCATTCAAAACCCGAACTGTCCGGGTGACTCCTGGACAGGTGGCAACCCTAATATGATTCCAGAAAGGAACAGGAAGTTGAAATTAATCCACAACAACTTCCTGTGTTACTTTGTTACACACCTTGATAAAAGGCCGGTACAGCCGAAACTGTCTCCATCTTTGTACTTGCTAATGTACCATTTTCCAGTGGTATACAAGCATAGTGAGGAGTCCCAAACTTTTTGGATATACAGGTGAAACTCGAATAATTAGAATATCGTGCAAAAGTAATTGCAGTAATTGCTGCAAAAGGGGCCCAAACCAAGTACTGCATGCTTGTACTTTTCAGAGGTCCGATATTGTTCTATGTACAATCCTTCTTTTATTGATTGCATGTAATAATCTACTTTTTTGAGGTTGTGGATTTGGGGTTCTTGGGGTTTTCATGAGCTGTAAGCCATAATCATCACAATTATGACAAATCACGGCTTGAACTATCTTGCTTTGCATGTAATGAGTCTATCTCATATATTAGTTTCACCTTTTTAAGTTGCATTAGTGAAATAAATGAACTTTGCACGATATTCTAATTATTTGAGTTTCACCTGTATATATATCACACAGTATATACATATTTTTTATTATTATTATTATAATTTAAACATACATCTTTATATATGATTATTATTATATACATATTTTACATATTTTATTTTTTCGCTATGCATGCATCCAAGCGTTGTAACCTTGTCATTGACATTTCCTCCCCTTGCTATAGCTATGGGGTCGGATTTAGAGATCTGGTCCCATCCTATAGGCCGACACACACCCCCAGAGCCCGGCGTGGAGCGTCACCAAGGAAGACAGAGGCCTGGTGCAATGGAAGGAAAGTTTGGCAGCCTGCGTCAAACAGGAACAGGCGGAAGCTGCATCAATCCACCTCGGGCCTGTCTGGAGATCATTATGAAAACGGCTTTGTCTCACCTTTTTTAAAGGACGAGTTTACCTGCCGCAGGCAAACTTCCCCTTTCAAAGCCTCCACTGTTTCATCTTCTTAATGAGTTTAATTAAAAAGAAAAATGACTTAACTGTTACTGTACTGGGATGAGCGGGAGGGGGGCGCCGCAGCGGGCTGCGCTCATTGTTTACACGTGTTTGGCGGTCACGCTGTGCACAGACGTCATTGTGCGTGGAGGTGACTGTCGCTGTGTGCGATATGGATTTGCTACCGTTGTGTAATTTGGTGCCGTGTTGGCCTTTTATGAGGAAAGAAGCTCGCTAGTGATAATTCATCCCAAAATGATATTATATTTAGTCTTTTTAACCTTGTGGCGCGGTAAAAAAAATCCTGCTTGATGCACCTTTTATTTTTGTGCGTTTTGCACAACGGTTAAAGTGTCCCTGTCACTTGGTTAAAAAATAAAAGGATTGGGGCAGTGATTCCAATTGTTGCGCCATGGGTACTGCCGTTGTCCGATACTTCTTTTTTTTTTTTTTAATATTCAATTTTTCTTGAAATATAAATGATTAAGACAAGAAAAAAACAGTTTCAGGTGCAGGCAACCAGTCACAAAACACACACATATCTCACATAAAAGTGCAATAAATATGATACTTCTGAGTAGGACATTTACCTGGTCCCCCTCTGGGCGCTGTGGTTCATCCCGCTGGGCTTAGTGACAGGGCAGCTGGTGGGAGGAACTACTGCGCCCAGAGGGGGACCAGATACCCAATGTCCCCCGGAGTTATGGAAGCAACCAATCCCCGTAGCTCTTCGAACGTGCACAGATTTTACTCTCTGGAATGTATTCAACTTTATCAGGGTACTTGGAACTAACGAAATGTAAAACGCTAGGCGACAATGCAACGCACATTTCTGCGTTCATAGACAATGAATCCAAAGTGCATTGCAATGCACATGGAGGTTGGCCAACGTGATTTTCATGCAGTTCATGGAAAACACACGAGCCTTAAAATTAGACACGTGTAAATGCAGCCTCAGGGGCCATTGACAAATTGGCACATGTGTTGCTTGGTGCGTCCACATGCTACCTGAGCCCTTTACCAGTAAGGCTGCCGCTATAGTGGTAGTGGTGAGCCAATTGGAAGGCCTGAGATCCAGGTGAGCATGGACCAGTGTCAATATGTCCAAAATATCATGCTCTGGGCACCAAAGCAGTTACATGAGCAGAGGTCGCATGCCCCCCCCCCCAATTTTCTGGAAGTACCAGGTATTTTGTACCGGTGAGGTAGAGCAGCAGGGTATCTCTGGAGGGCTGAGTATTGGCTGGAAAGGGCTTCTCATAGCCCTAAAGGAGAACTGTAATTGGACAGTGAAAGAAGAAGCATCCCAGTGATGAGCTCATCTCTCTCCTCCTATCATCATGGTTCTTGTCGGAAGATGAACTGATCGGCTCCTTGTACTGCTCCTTCCTCTCACCATTCAGCTCTGCTGTACAGGGACTGCAAGAGGCTGGTATCAGGTCACATTCAGGTACTTACACAGGATTTAGAAAAAAAAATACATTTAACAATGTTTTAGTGATTACAGAGTTGCATTCATTTGTGTCTTTTATATCTGCCCGGAGTTCATCTTTAAGTCAGTGGCAACCTGTAAAAGAATGCGGACTTAGAGAAGTGGTAACTCCTTCGAAAGGTGCGTTGCAAAACCCCAAAGTGAGGAGGAATAGAGCCAGGAGACATGGCAACACCCAGGGGCGTCCCGAGGCCAGGTGTCATTTCCATGACCGAGTGCCCGACTTTTTAGAGAGGTGTGACACCAAAATGACTGTCAGTAATTTTGGTGTCACCCGGGTGAGGGCTGCACCCCCATTGTGACGACACTGGCAACACTCACCACTGGAATCTTCAGCAGATAAAAAAGAAAAGCCACCAGATGTCTCAGTTCGCCTAAGGATCACCCTTATTTTTTAAGCTGTTTCAGGATGCTGGAACCTCAGCAATGTCATGGTGGTAGGTCATGGTGGAAGTTCATGGTGGCAAGTCATAGTAGTAGGTCATGGTGGTAGGTCAGGTGATAGGTCATAGTGGCAGATCATGGTGGTAGGTTATGGTAGCAAGTCAGGGTGGTAGGTCTTGGAGGTAGGTCATAGTGGCAATCATGGTGATAGGTCATGGTGGCAGATCATGGTGGTAGGTCATAGTGGCAAGTCAGGGTGGTAGGTCTAGGAGGTAGGTCATAGTGGCAGATCACGGTGGTAGGTCATAGTGGCAAGTCATGGTGGTAGGTCATAGTGGCAAGTCATGGTAGTAGGTCTTGGAGGTAGGTCATAATGGCTAGTCATGGTGATAGGTCATGGTGGCAGAACATGATGGTGGTAGACAGAGAAGGAATTTTCATTTGCTATGGATGTATTTAGATGTGCGGGAGGGAGGAAGTATTGAGCTGCTCACAGGTAAATAATAGGAAGCTGCAAGCTAAAGTTTTGTAAAAGCAAACACAAAGTCTCTTAACCTTAAAACTTACATATATATTCCTTACTGATTGCATTTCCTCTTTCGTACTAGACAAGCGCCCTAAAAAAAGCAAATGTTGTCCTCTGTATGTATTATTTTTTCTGCGTGCTCTGCAATGTGTGTGTGAGCATATGTTGGTGATTCCATCAGTTCCATTGTCAGTACAGATTCTGCTGTACACAGGTGCATTCATACAAGTCCTGCCGTAGTGCGGTATGTGTGAGAGACGACCACACTGTCACACTTTTGTAGGGAGTCCCCATCCATTCCTTCAACACCTTCCCTTCCTGCCAGCTGTTTGAAGTCTCTACGCTGCACCCACATCTGTTCCTTCTGCAAATACAGTTGCTGGTCACCATCTGGACTGAGATTTTGGTTACCAGCTCACGGGCATTCTCCCTCCCCAAGAGGATGACAGGCATATGGGCAGCATTTAACCCCCCAAATGCCTTGGAGAATTAAATTGATTTGCCAACTGTATTAGGTTCATAAGTATCTTATTACCCCTGTAACATCCGATTACAGTAACCCGGCCCCTGAGTGTCTTATTACCCCTGTGCCATCTTATTACAGTAACCCGGCTCCTGAGTGTCTTATTACCCCTGTAACATCATATTACAGTAACCCGGCTCCTGAGTGTCTTATTACCCCTGTAACATCATATTACAGTAACCCGGCTCCTGAGTGTCTTATTACCCCTGTAACATCTTATTACAGTAATCCGGCTCCTCAGTGTCTTATTACCCCTGTAACATCTTATTAGAGTAACCTGGCTCCTGAGTCTTATTACCCCTGTAACATCATATTACAGTAACCCGGCTCCTGAGTGGCTTATTACCCCTGTAACATCCTATTACAGTAACCCGGCTCCTGAGTGGCTTATTACCCCTGTAACATCCTATTACAGTAACCCGGCTCCTGAGTGGCTTATTACCCCTGTAACATCCTATTACAGTAACCCGGCTCCTGAGTGGCTTATTACCCCTGTAACATCCTATTACAGTAACCCGGCTCCTGAGTGGCTTATTACCCCTGTAACATCCTATTACAGTAACCCGGCTCCTGAGTGGCTTATTACCCCTGTAACATCCTATTACAGTAACCCGGCTCCTGAGTGGCTTATTACCCCTGTAACATCCTATTACAGTAACCCGGCTCCTGAGTGTCTTATTACCCCCTGTATCTTCCTGCCAGAAACCTCTGTCAGGGTTTTATTGCTGTCTGTGCCTCCAATAGAGAAATTTCCCTTCACATCCCATTCAAGAGACAGAGGTCAACAAAACAGGAAGTGAGGGAAAATCTTCCCAACAAGGGCACAGACCGAATTAAAATCTGGCAGGGTCTAACGTCTCCCCATCCTATCTGAAATTACCAAATGTACATTTTGGCTGGATTTCCACTAATTGCAGGTAATTTTCGTGGCAGGATTAAGTAGATTTAAATTTTTTTTTTTATCTTAGGCTACCAGTAGACTTAACAATCTTTCCTAGACAAATATTACAGTCCACACAACTGAAATGTTTGGCCATTTTCCATCATGTGGACACATCTTTTCATTTTAAAGCAAGCCTGTAAAAAGCCTGGGAGACTGAGCAAATGTATCATTTGCAAGAACCCCATGTAAAAATGAATAGCGGATCGATTAGCGTTCCCCTACCTTATGCAAGATGTCGCCATATTTGCACTAAATATTACCCTCCTCTCAAGAAACCACCAACATTTGTCTAGTACCTTTGCCTTCCGGTGGCTCACTCAATCCATTCGATACCTAGGAGTCCAAATACCTGCAGACCTTTGAGACCTATATTGTCCTAACCTAGTCCCCCAAGTACCACACTACGTTTTTTTAAATGGATATTCTGCATCATTATTATATCCATTCCAAACCAGCCCAATAGAAGTCCCATCAACGTTCTTCACCAAACTTAAACCGGCAGTATTACTCTATATATGGGCTGGCATTCCCACCGTCATTATTATCTTTTGCCACTACTGCTCAAGTCCCATCCTTGGATATTACCTAAAGATGAACTACATTCCTCCACTGTGTGTCCCTTCTCTGTTGAATGTCATCTATAAAATGATTTTATCTTTCCTCACCTGTCGGCCCACTGACCCCTATAATGTGAAACCCAATGTTCCCCCTGGGCTTGACATGCTCACACTTCTTATGTGGACCCGAGTCACTGTCACATGTCATGAGTGCACTACCTAAAACCAAACAGCAACCCATCATCTGCACTTACCCCCATTTACCCCCATTCAGGGCACTGGCTAGAATGCCTACAGCTGTGTGGGTTGATCACAACCTTTAGTCATGGTTCTCGATACACAGAGACTAAATGCCGTTCAAAGTCCCATGCCTTCAGAAAGGGAAACAGACTCACTTGAATTGTCAATTCTAATATTTTACTTACTCATGCATACTGCCACACACCCTATTGTATCTGAACATGGGAAAATGACCTCAGGACCCACTTCATGGAAGAAGAATTACAAAGACCATTCATATCAACACGTAAGGCCAGAACAACATCTGCAACTCAAGATAAGAATTATATCATCTTAATGTGCTGCTACCGATTTCCTTTCACATTACACTGGATTTGTATGTCCATCTCCAAATTTTGTTGGAGATGTGGGGAAAAGACAGGTAGCATGTTTCATATGGGGTTGACATGCCCCAAACCATGACTTATTGTTTCTAATTTTTCCCTCCCACAGTCACACTACTATCTATGATTCTGGGCCCCATATCTACGGCTAAGAAGAGCCTTTCTTTCTTTTTTCCTTCTGGCCTCCAGGAACGTGAGACACCGAACAGCACTCCTGAGAGCCCGCATAGCCCACCTGAGACCCAACACCGCTACTGAGAGTCCACATAGCCCACCTGAGACCCAACAAAGCCACCTGAGAGCCCACATAGCCCACCTGAGAGCGCGCATAGCCCACCCGAGAGCGCGCATAGCCCACCCGAGAGCGCGCACAGCGCACCCAGAACAACTCAGTGTATGTAGCTACATAATATTTTGTATTGCTGTCTAATGTATTGCTGGTATTTATAGTCCTTTATAGACGATCTCCTTACTCCCTTCCATGGCTGCCTCTCCTTGATCTCTTTGCTAAATTCTAAAGAGAAAAAAAAATTGCCGCGTGCGGTGCTAGTGTTCGGGTTTCACTTGAAAAGAAGGTGGCAACCCTAACTAAAGATGGTCACCCGGAGAAAGTCACAAGTCTGACAGGCATTGTCTATGTGTAGCCTTAGGCCTAAAGCACGCCGTCAGGTAAACTGCTGGAAGTCACAGCACCTAGCACGCTATGTACAAAGCCACACCTTTGCCTCTGCCAGGAGATGGGCTGTATGATTCAGGACTATGCAAATAAAGCTGATTTCAGCAAGATCTGGCCAACTGCTGGTTTTGGGGCAGTTAGTGGTGACATCAGTTTTCCATTTAGCATAATACACCAATGCTTTGGTGTGTGTGTGTGTATATATAGTATATAATAGAGTAGCAATATTGTAATAGAAATATGTAAAAACGTAACAGTGATCTAACCAATTTCCTTGCAGCAAACATTTTGAGAGAAGCTCTGAATAAGCACTTGCTGAAAATCCTTTCCCTTTAAAACGATCCTGTTTACGCTTGGACAGGCACAGACGCAGCGGCTGCCGACTGTGCTACAGTGACACGTAGTGGATGCGGCGAACAACTGCAGTTTTAGGCCGTCAGTCTATTCATTGTTCACACAAGACTCTGGGATAAGGCTGGCATACTTTGCACAGAGTTGGCACACTGCGGGCACACAAGGTCCCGCATAAGGTAATATGATTTGCAAATGATGTGGCTACACCAGTGTGCTAGCAGTATCTCCTTGGGCAGAGTGTTGGGCACGGCTCGCCAATCTCATTAAAGGTAAACAAAGCGCGTTCGCCTCAGCTGTCGGCTCCAGGTAAAGGTGGCACACCAGCCCGCTACGGCTATGTACCTGGTTAGATGGAGAGTGGCGGTGTGGCTAACGCGATGTGTGCCCGCAGATCCGCACACCACAAAGCTGGCACCGTGCGTGCCCCGTGCTCTGCACAAGATAGGAAAGGCTGGCAGGCTCGGCGCCCAGCAGTCCACACAAAGTAATAACATTAGTAGGCAGCGCGGCTTGCTCTGCACAAGGTAATAAGTTTGGCACAGGGCTCAGGAGGCTCTGCACTAGGTAATAAGGTTGGCACATGCTCTGTGCCTTGCTCCTCGGAGTCTGCGCCAGTGTCTGCGTCAGGGTCCCCCACTTGCCTCCCTAATAGAGATGCCAGGATCCTAATTGTAAAGCAGGGTGACGGGGGCACTGCGAGACCCAGATGCGCTTCTTCTAACAGATGGTGCTGGCATTCCCCATCCACTGCCTTCATGCCAGCCTCCATGCCACCTGCACCCACCCTCCCTCCCCCTTTCTCTCTCTCTCCCTCTCTCCTTTTTCCTTTCCTATTTCCACAAAGTGGTTATTACTGAGCCAGCACTTAACCCTCTCTCCCCCAAAAAGACCTGGCACCTGGGTGGCACCAGCTGGAAATGCCATGCCACCAGCCAGCCCCTTGGGAGAGCATTCAGAGGGAGGCAGGTGGCATGTTGTAGATTACTTCTCACAGACAGGACAACACAAATTTCTTTCCGTCACCACAATCAAAATGTTTATGTCTAATTATATTTTTGTCCTTTTTAAAATACAGGAATCTTCCTCAGCCCGATGTTTTGTTTTTTGTTTCACTTCGTAACCTCCTGGCAGCGTGTCTCAGCTTTTCTCCTAAATACCCCTCAATGCCCTCACCAGCTATGAACATCCCTCTGCTTGGCTCCATTTTTCTCTTCCATACACGCAAAATAATCGACATCTGGGATCATCTGCGGCACACGGGACAATCATAAAGAGAGATGCAGAGAAGGGAGAGGAAGGGAACGCCATGGGAGCCACCCGGACAATCCGAGTGCCCCTCTGTTCCGCCTAAATAGACCCATCGATCGATCTGTTCCTTATCAATCTATCCATCAATATATCCCCATATTCACTCTCCTCCTGTCCTGAGGCTTTGTTATATCAAATATATACAGCACCACGGAGGATCAAGGCAATATATAAATAAATGTATACTATTAAAAGACAGGTAGATACATGGACAGAATATTTTATATTTACAGAAGAACTGTCTATTTAGAGAGAGGAAAGAACGGATGGATGAATGGATGAATGGGTAGGAGGATGGACAGAGAGAGAATTATTAGAAAGAGAGGGAGGAATGGATGGAGAGATAGGGAGGAAAGGATAGATGGAGAGACAAGGGGGAAATGATGGATGGAGAGAGAGAGAGAAGAAAGAATGGATGCAGAAAGACAGGGGGAAGGATGGATGGAGAAAGAGAGAGAGAAGAAGAAGAAATTATGGATAGAGAGAAAGAGAAGAAAGGATAGGTGGAGAGAAAAGAAAGGAAAAATGAATGAAAAGAGAAGGAATAAAGGATGGATGGAGAAAGAAGATGGATGGAGAGAGAAGTATAGATGGAAAGAGAAGAAAGGATGGATAAAGAGACATGGATGAAAGGATAGATGGAGAAAGAAGAAAGGATGGATAAAGAGGCATGGATGAAAGGATAGAGGGAGAGAGAAGAAAGGATGGATGGAGAGAGAAGGAAGAAAGGATAGATGGAGAAAGAAGAAAGGATTGATAGAGACAGGGATGAAAGGATAGATGGGGAGAGAAGAAAGGATGGAAAAAGAGACATGGATGAAAGGATAGATGGAGAAAGAAGAAAGGATGGATAAAGAGGCATGGATGAAAGGATAGAGGGAGAGAGAAGAAAGGATGGATGGAGAGAGAAGGAAGAAAGGATAGATGGAGAAAGAAGAAAGGATTGATAGAGACAGGGATGAAAGGATAGATGGGGAGAGAAGAAAGGATGGATAAAGTGACATGGATGAAAGGATAGATGGGGAGAGAAGACATAATGGATAAACAGAGAGAGAGATGAAAGGATGGATGGGGAAAGATGAAAGGATGGATGTAGAGAAAAGATAGGATAGATGGAGAGGTAGAGAGATGAAAGGATGGATGGAGGGAGACAGAGGGAAGGATGGATGGAGAGAGAGATAAGAAAGGATGGATAGAGAGGTAGAGGGAAGAAAGGATAGATGGAGAGAGAAGAAAGGATAGAGAGAGAAGGAGAAAGGATGGATGAAGAGACAGGAAAGAAAAGATGAATGGATGGAGAGAGAAAAAAATAAGAAGGAATGGATGGAGAGGAAAGAATGGATGGATATATCAAGAGTGAGAGAGAGAAGAATGGATGAATAGAAAGTGAGGGAAAAAAGTATTTCTAAAATGTTTGTCATATTATATCTTTGTAGAAGATAAAGACATACATACATATATAAATATATAATATTAATAAAAAGGAACAATAGAAAGATAGGAAAAAAAATTACTAAAGAAATATATTTATGTATTCTGTCTAACCTTCCATTCATCTATTAATTTCATCTTCTGTCTATAGCATATGCATATATCTTTCTAAAAAATAAAGTTCTATAGTGAAAAAGTGTAATTTAATAGATAGCCATACAGATGAACTAACAGATACAGAAAGAGAAAATAAATAATGAATATATTTTTTTATAGCATTACCCTCCTTTTCGTAGGCCTGTTACTTTGTAGTGCCCCAATGGGAAATGATGGCACTGCATAAAAAATAAATAAAAAGCGAAAGATAGATATATACAGTATGTCTGAAATATATCACATTAAATGCATAGTTGGGCATACAGATTAACAAACAGGATACAGAAAGAAATACAGTGTGTATAGTATTATCTCCCCGAGTTATTGTTACTTTGTACAGCTCCATGGGATACAAAGACACTATATAAATATATAACATTATAAAAAGAGAACGATAGATAGATAGATAGATAGATAGATAGATAGATAGATAGATAGATATGAAGAATTATCATTCCAAAGAACCTAGAAAGACTATTTATGAGAGAGATGGACGACCAGACAGACAGATTTTTTTTTCCTAGACATATATAAACACAGAGAGATTCATGGCAGAAGGCATTTTGGTCCATTGCAGGTAGGAAGGGGTTAAGTTTCTCTGGCTCACTAAGTCCCTGCTTAGCGGCGCTCTGTGGGCGCTCCGCCTCGATGGAGTTAGAGGGGAGAGTGCTCTCTGCATTCTTGCCAAAACTTCCATTTGGTTCAGTAAATATTTAATGGCTGTCAGGACTCCCCGAAGCATCTTCAGAAATGAAGCCGGGGAGCTTGGCAATGCCCCAGGTGTACCTGTGCCACATGTGCAGGTCAGGGCATGGTGGGGAGGCTTGCAAGGTAGCGCAGTGTATGTATGGCTGACCCTGCTACCCAGGTGTTGCTTATCCACTGCCCCTTCCAATATTTATTCCTTCAATCACAGTGCTGATACATACTGCTATTTCTGTAGATCTATGTAGTCGTATGATAGGCAATGGCGGCCGACACTGCTATTCCGTGATGGAGCAGCAAGAGGCTGACGCTGCCGTACAAAATCAGAGAGTGAGGTATAACAGGTTGAAATACTGTACATTGTTGGAAATGGCTGAAGACACTATTTTGAATGTATTATCTGCTAGTAACTAGTTTAAAAACTGGCTTTTTCTATATTACACTCTGAAAAAGGAGATAAACTCAGAATGAACAGGGAATCTATATTCTGGTCCTAGAGTCACTCACTGCTCCCATCTATGCGACTCACTTCTCCCCATATACTACAATTTCTTCCTCCAGCATTTCCAGGCAATATGCTGGGGCCTTAAGAGGTTTGTTAAAGAAAGCCCTTACCTGATGGTATGGCGTCGCTCCCTCGCTGGAAGAAACACCCCAGAATTTCATCTGTGAAGGATCTCATTCATGCAGGTCAAGGTAAATTATCTTGGAATAAATATAGTGAATGTTGCTCCAATCAACATAATCTGTTAAACATAACCAGCATGGGGTCAGAGACCCCATGGAGGTAAGGCGTTGATTGCATTTGTATGATTGGAGCTAGCAGGTGTTATTAAGCCACTGTGAGAGAGAGAGAGGTGTTAAAACAGCATTATATGTGGCAGACATTGCGTACTTGACAGTTAAAAGAGAACTATGGGGTAAGTGTTTTTCCCCATAGTTCTCTTTAGGGTTAACGGGAGGACATATACTAACCTCCTCCCGTCACCCTAAGCTCAGTATATCAGGGGCTATTGCCCGTTATATACTGAGACCGCCACAGTCAGGGTGGATCCCGACAATACAGTGGAGATCCACCCAGCTGGCAAATTGACAGCGGGCTCTGCCTATCTAGAGGCAGAGCCAGCTGTACCCGCCCCCTCCCCGTCCGTTGTCCAGTTAGTGCTGGAGGATCGGAGAGGGGGAATCCCTGCGGCAGGTGGTGACTGACAGTACTGCAGGTAGATGATTGGAAAGTGAGCGAGCAACAATATGCGTTTGCTCACTTCCTGATCAATAGAGCTGACCTGTGACAGCTTTATTGTCACAGGTCGGCTCTAACTATGAGGATGAGTGGAAATCAATTGCCTCATAGTCAGGCCCGGATTTCCCACAAGGCCACCGAGGCCCGGCCTCGGGGCGGCAGAGCCCAGAGGGGCGGCAGCGGTGACCTTGTGGGGAAGTTGCGGGCGCCAGTGTAAGGTGTCCGGCGGCCGCACACTACGGTCCGCCGCC